>NC_141544.1:72885274-72907774 GCF_021556685.1 Rattus norvegicus
GTTGTTTGCTTATTTGACGAGACAGTGACTTTTCTGTAGCCTCGGTTAGTGTCATGTTTGCAGTCCTCCTGTCTCGACCTCCCAATGATCAGCATGGATCATCAAAGCAGGCTTAGAATGCTTTTGAAGCAATTTTTTTATTAAATGTAGAAAATAAATAGGACGTGAAAAAGAAAAAATAATACTGTTAGTTCCACTGACGAAGGCAAATCCATTACTGAAGTCTATTTTATTTCGAAGGTATTTTTAACCCCTGAATAATTTTGGCATAACCTTATACTGTGTTTATACCATACTCTACATGTAATGCTACAGCTGTTATGCCCTTTTAAGATTTTTTTTAGCAAAAGTATTTTTGTTATTTATAATTAAATCACTCTAAGCGATATATCATATTATACAATTTATGTTGTCCACTACATTTTGTTCCTTACATATGCATATAACAATTGAGCATCATAAAACCCATCTTGAATTTAAATATCTGTAAGAAATGACATAATTAATAAGCTTATTTTGAATAATTCTAGATTATTACATTAGTCATTGGATTCATCTCAGCAGTTTCAAAATTAAAATCCTACAACATTTCTGATATACCTGAATCTCTTTTTTATAAAAATACTTCACAAATTTAGACTTTTATATGAGCTGCTTATCATTAATGACAAGTTTCTTTGTAAGATAATAATTATTGTGCATATTTTTACTATGCATATAATTAACTTTTTATAATATTATTTGACTTCAACAATGCAGTAAGTTCATTAATATTCAAGAAGTTTTGTCACTAATATAACATGACTGACTTTTCAGAACTTTAAAATAATTAGTTAGAATAATACCTGCCAAAAATGCTCAGAAAGCAATCTATTTGTAAGTTGGAAAGGTTCTGTATATAAATGCTGTGTATCTTCTTAGTTCCTTATAAGGAATAAGCTTTAAATTCCAAGAACTACAACTGTAATAAGTTAAAACACCAACTGGGTAGATTAATTTTACACATTTATGATGAGTTTTTAAATCTAAGTATCCATTTCTGAAATATAAACCTCTCAACATTTTATTTTTCATGAAATATAATACAGAAAGCGGTCATTTCTTATTATAATCAGAATGTCTTTTATCTTCTCATGCCCCATTAGTATATGACAAAATTTTTAAAAGGACAAAAAGACAAATACTTATACCTTTTACCCCTAGGGTGATAGGAGGGAAAATATTTATCTCTGAAATCTCATAACCCTTTAAGAAACTAGGGCTTAGTATTTGCTTTTGATAGCATTTTGATTTCGCTCAAAGAATAACTATGACTGCATATTAGCCAATATGTCCTTAAGTGTTTTTTCTTAGTTTAATTTTTCCTATATAACAAGAGTATTATTTTAAGTAGCTGCCTACCTCTAGTTTGGATATTTTTACTGATGCTCAAACAAAACCTAAAGAAAGCTAATGAAAAAAAAAAAAAGAACACATTCCCAAGACACTCCTGTGGGGTCAATTATCACCTATAAATATTTATATCAGCTGTCATTTAATGCCAATTTAATCTCACACTTTTATTTTTGCAAATCCATTCCTTGACAATAATTTCTTGACAGATATTAAATAAAATGTATTTGTTAACTATTTTAAGTCCATCGCCAACATATTTTGTCTTACCTATTGGTATGTCTATATACTAAGACTAAAAAATATCAACTATTATATATTGTCATGCTTATTATTTTGGAGCAATATAATTTCTCATTACTCATACAACTCCTCTATTGCACATATTTTCTACACACTATCTTGCATTTTCTTCTAAGCCATATTGAATTCAATGTCATGTTTTTCATATATGTTACTCAGTTAAATTACTAAAATAGCACTTGGCCCATTTACAGAATAAGATCAGGAAGAGGCTCAAATTGATTGGAAGATATAACTACAAATAGGAATTCAGTTTAGCACATTAATATGGTAATACCATGCCTGGGGAGACCACAATATTATCCTCTGATAGACGTAAAGGATCATCACTACATATATATACTACCATAACTCTGGAGAAGTAAACTATTGAATTGGAGGCTTTGACTTTGGAAAGTCTTTCTCAAAACGTTTACTGTCTCATGGGCTTAAAGCCAGGTAGCTCTTCTTATTCTCCATAAACCTTCAGGCTGTGTGCTGTTGGCCGGCTCGCCAAAGAAACCCTAACATTCATGACTGCCGTTGTATAGGAAGGCATAGCTCCAGGAAGACGGTCAGGTTAATGGATTACTCCTGGTGGTTTACAATATTTTTCTCTCAAAAGATCACATGCAATTGAGTGATCAGTACAGTGCTGACACTAATTCTGGATAATATTGGCAACCTATATAGGTAAAAGCCTCTGTAGAAATACATGTACAGAACTCATTGTTCTCAGTGGTGTCTTGCTTTATCAATGAAGAGAAATGGGTCAACATATTCCTTTCTCAAAGTTTTTATGCATGTACTGAATGTGTTGGTGTCCTCAGGTACTTTTAACACTCATGAGGTTGAAACAGGAGAATTCTAAGCCATTGGGCAACCTGGTCTGCACAGTGAGACTTTATCTCAAACAAAGAAGAAAAAAAGTTTAGTGGAAGAAGAATAATTGAGTGTGTAAATTTTAGCATGTTGGACAGTCCATAAGTATTTCATATTTCATCTTATTTAGTCTTCATAAGAATGAGTAATAAGTAAATTGAATCAACATGATGTATACTATAATATGGATTATTTTAAATTATAATTATGTTTTATGTGTTGTCAATAAACTAAATACTAGAGATTGCTAGACTTACAAAATAAATGCTGTCATATGTCATGAGACTTGCGTTTTAGTGGTTAAGAATGAAAACTACTCTGATTATATAAATAAGTACCTACTATCTACAATTACAATGTGGCTCATGTGAGAACCGTTTTACTCATAGATGCTCTCATTTAATCCACAGGCTAGATAATTTTGTGAGTTAGGTAGTATGAATTTGATTTTATACCATATTTAATTGAACTTCATAAAGTTAATTGACCTTAGTCAAGGATACAAACATAAAGTAAGAAATGGTGGCTATTTTGGTCACTAATACATTATAATTATACAGATCAATAAGAAATGATTGATGAATGTTTACTGATAAGAGCATGTGTGCGTTTGTTACTATCCTGTGGGAATCATTTTAAAGAAAAAATAGTCACTATCAATTAAAAACTGATTATAAATTTTCTATTTCAATTCTAAGTAAACAAAGCTAATAACTTTTACTCAAATTGACCAAATATCCATATATGTTCTTAGTCTTATAAAGTCAGTCATGAGAGAAGACAGTGACGATCTAGAACTCTTTTTTTAGGAGAGGAGAATGTTGAAAAGGGCCAGGACTTAAGAGATCAGGAATGGTCATGCTAACAAGAATTTAATTAACTTGAGACACAGAGAGGGAAGTATAAGTAATTAAAATTTAAAACATGAAGTTATATGTAGCATCTGTAAGCAAAGTTCAGAATTTAGATGCAAGTTTTAAACTTATGGGAGCAGGCTGACAGGTCCTAAGCCAGGAGGTGAGCTGACTTACACTGTTGTGAGATTCAAGGGGGCATGTGGAATGGACATAAGAGTTGAGCTAATCAGAAATATTTTGTTTTTCTATATGATAAGCCAGTAGATACAGAGGAAAAATATACATTCATGTAAAGTATGGCATGGCTCCGCACAAAAATAACAAAAAGATTAAAAAACAAAAACAAAAACAAAAAACATGGCAAACCCCGTGCACTATTCCCACACAATACACTTCTATGGGAACAAGAATGGAAACGACAGGAGGAAATGGAGTCATCCTAAATGCTAGGTTTTCTTCAGATTTACCTGCTGTCCAGGGTCTCTTACTTATCTGTGTACAATGTAATGCTGTTGATCAAGCATGACAGAAGCCATGCAAAGTGAGTGAGACTCCAAGAGGAGCTCGAGAGCTAGGCTTTTGTGCTTCATTTCCACTCCCATGGAAAAAGACACGAGTTTTATTTCCAAAAGAGGGAATTTATTCAATCTTTGTTTGCCATCTCTTGTTTTCATCAAATCTGAACGGATGATTTGGATTTAATTTGATTTAGGAAATTGATATTGAGTAACATTTGCTTTACCCAATTAAGGCAGGCAAAAGACAATCTTAAGGGAAGGATCATCTGAAAAAGCAATTGTGCCTGGAAATCCCCTCGGCCTCCACTTTGGTTTCTCTTTGCTTCTCATCGACAAGGAAGGTAACGCTGTTAATGCCCAGGTATTCACACCATGATTCAGGGAAGGGTGATTTTAAAAAGACGCACTACCTCTTTCTTAGGTGGCATATTGATCCCAAACACCGCAATGATAACTTACTAAGTGGCTATAAAGAAGACGTTTTCTGCGAGAATAGCCACATCAATAGAGCACTTGGCGGTTCTTGTGCGACACCGTCTTCCACATGAAAGTGTAAGCTCCTTCCTAAGGAGTCTAAGGCCTGTCGTCTCATCCCAAATCTAAGTTGCTTTTGCCAGGAAGGTAGTAGGTGCCTGGCTTGCTTGTTCCTGATTGCATGTTCCGTGTCTGCATAAAACGATGTCACAATAACATAGATATATAAAATGATGATTTGGGCATAAGCATGGAGCAGACCTGCAAGACAAATGCAGAAATCAGTTATTTTCAAGCAAAGAGCGCACCACATCTCATCTAGGTCCTTTCGTTTTACGGGAAAGATGCTCCGGGTTACCTAAAAAATGAAACGAACAAAATAGAGAAGAAAGACAAGGCAGGGGCTTGAAAAACATGGGACTGAAGAGACATGAAGTATGTAAGTTCACAGAAAAGTGATGAGTGACAGGTCAGATCTCCCGTGTCAGGAGAGACAGGAAAGTAAAGAGCTGGTGGATATCAAACTCACCAAGGATGTTCTTGCTCCCCAGTACCCGGATTATCCCAGTGAACTCAAGCCAAATCGCCATGACAGTAATTAGCTCTAGTACTTTGACAGATCATTACGAGCACATTAGCGGGGCATTAGTGAGAATTACCCATTTTTCACACATTGATTAGATGCCATGGTTGGATCATTACTCTATTGGTAGCTAATAGCAATATTCTAACTAGCACGCTTTTTTTTCTTCAGATGAGTTCTGTACCTGTTAACCTCGTACGAAACCACATAAAGTGATTTTGTTAAACTAAATAAGACACAAACACATTTCACCATCCTCAGGAAGAAATTCATTAATCAAACTAGAGAATCTCTTGGCTCATCTCTACCCCCACAGTGTATACTAATCTGCCATTTTCCTCTGCCTACAGGCGCATGCCCAGTAGGCTATTGGGAAAAAAAATCACAACCACAATCCTGCAGGTGATTTTCAGCTACTACTTCTTCTCTTACTGAGGTAAGAGAAGTCAGCGCGGGATGAAATCACCTCTCACATTATTGCTGTTATTCTGAGAAACACTCTTACAATTCATCCGAGTCAGCCTTGGCTTATGCAAGGACCAGCTCAATTACTTTGTTAAGTAGGGTCACCTAAAACATTCCAAAAGCACACCGACCTACTTGCCCACGCCCAACTCAGCTGACACAGAATTTTTAGAAGCAGCACTGGGGAATCTATTTATTGAAGGTTGCAGGTGAGTCTGATGCCTAGTGAGGTTGGTAATTTTGCGTTCTCGAATATGCATATCAGGCTCATTAACATACAGCACAGTGAAGTGATGCACGGCAAGCAGAGAAGTTAACCTAACACTTGGATTATGCTCAATATCGAGGACAGACAGATGGTGCATTGTTTTCACTACATGTGAACAATCGAACCATCCTAAGCAGAAAAAAGGTACCCGAGGCGGTGTTTTGTGATTGTTTTTTCTCCTTTTCCTACACATCCCCACCTGTCCACCCACATGGAAACCCTAAGTACGTTTGAGCCACGTACTTTAGAAGGCAAGATTCTTTTACACTGTTTTATGAGTGACATGAGTTTTATATTTTCTTAATCTAATGAAGTCCAGAATAAACACCCAAGGCTAAACTACAGCTTTCCTTTTTTCCTTCTAAAAGGCATACGTCAAAATATCACTGGCTAGAATCGCTGAAACGAATTGTTGAGGTGATTCTAAGACCAGCAGCGGTGTGCACAAGTCAGAACCCAGCTCCTTTTATTGCCACACCAAACTCAAGAAGGAATGATGAAAAGACAAACCAAGGACCCAAAAGGTACTGTGAAAATCTTGTTTACAATAACTTTCCAAGGAGTCCAAAATTGAAATGAGCAACACATATTTGGTTAAGATTTCCTGTTTCACTACTTCAAAATTCTTTATATGAAAGAGTTGGCAGATTTCCTTTCCATTTTCCTCAAGCTGCAGTGTTATTGTAAGGAAACTCAATCGCAAACAGATGAGGTGTGCCCTACCTGACGTCAGTGGTGGAAGGCGGAGCCTCGCATTCCAAGAATCTATTTTTTATCATTACCACTACTTGGGAACGCTCATAAAAGAGCAAGAAATATAGTGAATGTTACTTCACCAGGGCCGAACTGAATTTCACATCAAAGGATGTTGCTGTATAGGGACCATTCAGGGTACCCAGCTCTGCAGGAGTACTCCCGCTCTCTATATACCTCTTGAATTTGCCAATTTAGGACTCATCTAAGTTTCAGGCTATGTCTCTCATGATATTCAAAGATGCAACTCTCCTTCTATTCAAAGACACTTACAACTCTCCTTACATTTTATGATCCCCTTAATGTTGTTGATGTTTATTTTTTAATAAAAAAGTGTGTACTTTCATTGGTGAATCTTGGTGGATTATTTTTAAAATCGGTAAATGTGTTGGGTCCACTTTATTGTAATGTTTTTATATAAAAATAAGCAAAAGGGGATTAGGTTTGCTGGTTTTATAAATATTTGTAAGTTGTAACTTTTGGAAATGGATAAAATTAGGCTATGAATAATTATTCTCATTGCTATTAATTAAACTACTACTATTATTTCTACCAACTGCCATTTTACTACAACTTACCTTGGGCCAGAGAATAAGCTAGTGACCTTACATGTATCATATTTTTGAAACCACAAAAGAATTTGAGGAGGATTTTACTGATCTCTACGTGACTTTATAGATGAGAAAAATCTACTCTAACAAAGAGTAAGATCACGTGGTAATGAAAACTCTAGAGGCTGTAACCCATTTAATTTGGAACCCCCTAAGCTTATAGAAAAAGGTTAGTGCTAATATCACAGTAGGTATAGTGGCAGAGAGGTTAAGTTCATGAAATGTGGTTCATGAGAGTATGAGGAGGTTATGATAGGAAAGTTAATGAACACCAAGAATGTTTGAAAAATCCATATGGAAACCTACCATTTTATCAGTTTTCTCAACAAAATCTCTTTTTGTTTTTCTGTATCTGTCTCTCTCTCTGTATCTCTTTCTGTCTCTCCCTCTTTATTACGCACACATACACACATATATTTATAAAACAAAACAGCAAACATTTGTATAAAAAATTCTTTATCTCTCTGATAAATGTATTTGGCTACAGAACTAATTTTCCTGAAGTGTAGTTCTGACTTTAAAAGGTAAAAATATCTTTGTACTTTACTTTAAGCTATTGTGGGCAGATATTTCAAAATACTCATATCATATTATCTGTTAATTATTGCATATTTCCAGAATATTCCTACAGTAGAAATTATTCTCCCACTGAATACCCCTTTCCATACAGAATCCTACTCGAGCTAATAAGATCAGGAAAATCTTAATCTTGGAAGAAGTGTTCAATGAATTGTGAAGCCTAACTGGAATTTGGCCAGGTTGAACTTGGAATTGTGTTGATAAAGAGGGGAAAAAACTAAGATTTGTTTGATCAAAAGATACAGAGGAAGACCGGAGAACTGGAGTTTGTTCAGGACAAAATACTTAAATGATATACAGAACGGAGAAGGAAAACAGTTTAGAAAGGGACATTGTCATCACATGATGGATAATGGGAGCATCAGGCTAAGGAGTCTTGGTTTCCTTTGTAAGTTTGTTTAATGAATGGTTTCTAATAACAAAACATTGATGCATGTAACATTTGGCCCAGAACTAAAAGGAGGAAAGGGCAGGCAGAATAGATGGAGTGTAGAATGCTGGAACAATGACCAAAGGAATAGAATATAGACAGGGAGTGACTAAAATGGCTCATACTACTGATTTGTAATCATTACAACTGGGTAGTTCATTAGATATCTAAGTTTCTAAGTTTAGGTAGAAAAGATCCATAGTGTGCCTCTAAAGGCGTGTTGTGAAAATGCTGGTTGCCAAAGCACACTGCAAATCTAGATAGGAAAGTTCCATAATTAGAAACTTCTTAGCCGATAGGAGAATGGTCTTCAAATGCGAGTGTGATTGGGATCTAATACAAAGGCTATGTAAGGAATGGCAAAAGTGGGACATAAACATGCAAAAGCTGAAATCATTGAATCAGTAAATGAGCTAATGAAAGGAGTGGACCGTTTTCAAAAAAGGAAATACAAATTGTCAATAAGCATCTGAAGAATTTATCTTATCTGAGTCAGTTTGGCTATAATCAAGAAGACTAAGGTGACATGTTTTCTCTTAAATGGGAGTGTGTGTGTGTGTGTGTGTGTGTGTATCACCAAACTAGGAAGAGGAAGTTCTAGTTTGCTTTCTATTTCAGTGATTAATCACTATTATGAAAAGAAACTTGTGGAAATGCTGTTTTGTCTTACAGTGTTTGTAGTCCCTCATGAAAGAAAGTTAAGGCAGGAACTCAAGGCAGGGAAGAAACCAGGAAACAGAAACTAAAGCAGAGATGATGAAAGAAAGTGGCTTACTGTCTTGCCTTTCAGGCTGGCACATTTGATTTTCTTTAACAACCGATTTCCATCTGCCCAAGCATGGCACCACCCAGAGTAGGTTAAACTTCCCAACACTAATCATTAATCAAGAAAATGCTTCACAAATTTCCCACAAGCATTCTGATGGAGACATTTTTCTCAATAGGGTCAATCTCTTCAGAGATGACCTTGGCCTGTGCCACATTAAAACGACAACAACAACAAAAACAACAACAACAACAACAAGAACAACAACAAACAAAAGCAGAACGACACGGTAGATAATGACAGGGTAGTAAATGATCTTTAGAGAGGTAAGAATACAGTAGTAATATATGTGTAATAAGAAATGGGAAATTAAGTGGGGAAAGAATGTGAACCCTATGGATGAATATAGGGAGGGGAAAGTGGGGAAAACAATGAGTAGGGACACAGTAGAAAGAAACATATTATGACAATGCCATGAGGAAATCCATTACTTTTCAGCTACCCCAAACCATAAAAATAAAAACCAAATTCCTTCCAATGTATTGTTGAAGAGATCTTCTACCCTACTAAAATTTTGTAGCTCTCAGTTCAAACTTTCTCATCTCCCTTATATACAACCATATTATCCAATAGTAACTACTATTATATTCATGCTTCTATATGACCAAAGCTTTAGACTTCATAAATAAGTGAGTTTGTGCAGACTATATGCTTTGCTAATTTCATTTCCCTTCCCTCCCTCCCTCCCTCCCTCTCTTCTCTCTCTCTCTCTCTCTCTCTCTCTCTCTCTCTCTCTCTCTCTCTCTCTCTCTCCTCTGTCTCTGTATGAGTGTGTGTATACAATGGTTCACATTGGATATGGAAGTCAGAGGTCAACATTGCGTGTCATTCTCAGATACCATCCCAAATTTTTATTTTAATTATTATTTATGTACTCTTCTCTCATATATTACATCGTGACCACAGTTTCCCCTGTTCTATTCTCTCACTCCTTCCCCACCACCTCCCTTCCCCCCAACCACTTCTCCTCTCTTTCTCTTCAGAAACAGGCAGGCCTCCTGTGGACAACAAGCAAACATGACATGACAAGTTGCAGTAAGACTACTGTGAATCCCCCCCTCATATTAAGGCTGGACAGGGCAATCCAATATGAGGAAAGGGGTCCCAAAAGCAGGA
The DNA here is from genome assembly GCF_021556685.1 of Rattus norvegicus. Lineage (NCBI taxonomy): Eukaryota > Metazoa > Chordata > Mammalia > Rodentia > Muridae > Rattus > Rattus norvegicus. The sequence goes on from NC_141544.1 coordinate 72,895,311, forward strand.
AACATAGCGACAGCTCCTGCTCCCACTGTTAGGAGTTCTACAAGAAGGCCATGCTAAACAACTGTAAAATATTTACAGAAGTCCCATGTCAGTCCCATATGGGCTCCCCAGTTGGCAGTTCAATCTCTGGGAGCTCCTATGAGTCCAGGCTAATCGGTTCTATGGATTCTCACGTGGTATCCTTGACTCCTATTGGCTTCTCCAATCTTTTTCCTCATTTTCCACAGGATTCCCTGACCTTTATCTAGTAGTTGGCTATAGGACTCTGCATCTGTTTCCTTCAGTTTCTGTATGAAACCGACTCTCTGACAATCGGAGTGGACACCAATCTTTGGATATAGCAGAGTATCATTAGGGATCATTCCATTGACTCTTTTTCCCAGTCATGTTTGTTTCAATACTAGGTCTCTGGGCTATCCAGCCTCTGCCATTTCAAGGTTTAAATATGTGAGCATCTAAGTAAGAATAACATTTTTTTCTGAGATGGGGTCTCTTACTGGGCTCTGGGATTTCCTGTAGTTAGGTTTATTGGCTAGAAACATCCAGGGATAGATCTGTCTACACCGACTAGCACTAGGATTACAAGCATGCAAAACTATGCCTGGTGGTTTGTTTTTTTTAACATTGGTTCTGGGGTTCAAATCAGGTCCTTAACTTTGCATGTCAAGCACTTTACCAACAGATCCATCTCCTCCGAGCCTCCCAACTTTGTTCTTATTCATAGATGAATGAAAACGAGTTCTATATATAAAAATACAAAAATTTCAACAGAGGAGAGGCTTTTGCTAATCCCTGTGGAAAATGTGGAGAGCAAAGTTTTAAATATGTGAGCATCTAAATGAGAAGGTAAGCAACACTGGGATTTCCCAGTGGAAATATAAAAATAACACAGGAACCGAGAGTGAATACTGACACATTTTATATAGCTATAGATGCAGATATGGAAACAGATACCGATTTGATGTATCTGAGAAACGTGTACTTTCATCATTTCCAATGATTTAGGAAGCAAAAACAGATAAAGGACAGACCCCCAACCCTAACAGTGGATTGGTGTGGGGAAGGTAATGTCCCCCATTGGCTGTGTAAGGGAAGGGTAGGGACATGGGGTACTGTAGACAAAGGAGTAGATATGACAAAGGGACTGTGGTACGGAAGCAAATACTGCAAGAACACAGAGAGAAACACTCAAGCCAGCTGGGTAAGAAACTTGGAATTCATTAAGGGGATGTATATATAGACTCTATTTTTCAATATCTTAAGAGAAGTTCTGGTTAATTTACCTGAAAATAAAGGTGAAGAAAGAGGGGCTGAGTGTGTTTTTCTTCAGTTCTGGACACTCAACTCCCATTTCCATTTTTAAAGCCCTGAAGACTGTGTACCCACAGCTTTGTCTGATTGTCAAAGACACGCTGCTCTGCCATTGGCAGATTCTAACTAAAGGACCTTGTACTTCATAAATCTTTCAAATGAAAATGTGTGCTCTGAGACATACACACACATCACTGGACGTCAACAGAAAGCTTGGGAGGTAGATTGTGCAAAAATACATGTTTTCCTCTCTTCCTAAGTAGCCACTCCATTCATGGGAAGGATTTTAATTTTCAGGTTCACTGTGTTATTTCTTTCCTTTGCTCCTGACTGTCTAATAAACAAAAATGGGATTATGACATTTAAAATCTCGGTTTGAAGGTGATGTCAAAGTAGGTTGGCAAAAGGCAGCTATAGTTAGTTTCAGTCTTTTTTTTTTTTTTTTTTTGGAGCTGGGGATCGAACCCAGGGCCTTGTGCTTGCTAGGCAAGTGCTCTACCGCTGAGCTAAATCCCCAACCCATTAGTTTCAGTCTTAATGGCATAGATTGGAACCACAGCACGGCAAGTTCTGAGCATCAAAAAATTGAAGCAAATCAAGAATGAATTCAGGGAGCGCTGGTAGTTATAAAGGGTTGTTTCCTTCTTTCCTTCCTTCCTTCCTTCCTTCCTTCCTTCCTTCCTTTCTTCTATCTTTTTCCTCCTTCTCCTTTTTCTTCCCTTCTTTTCCTCCTTCTCTAGATTCCTCTTCTTTCTCCTCCTCCCCTTTGTTTCTTGTTTTAAAAAGCAAGGAGTCAACAGAGAATATGTTAGGATAAAGTTATGAGATAAAGTCAGGGATAAAGGAGGTAAACCTGCAAATTTCTGGAAGAATCAAAAGCAAAAAGAACCAGAAAAGAGACCCATCTTTCTCACTGCAGATGTTGCACTTGTATCTTGGAGGAATATGAAAGAACTTTTTAGCAGTCAGACAGAATGCTGGGATTTCTCCACCGACCTTGGGCCAAGACAGACTGCTTTTAACTGGAGGCAAATATAATCCAGTCTATGAACAGATGCTGTAGAGGAAAAATATGCAAACATAGGCTCTCTGGTGACCCTTCCCAAATCTAGCCAAATTCCAGCTAGGGTAGGATAGAGAAGACATGGTACAGAGTCTAGTGAGTTTAAGAAAGTTGACTGTCTACTAGGATGATGGGCTAATAAACATCTGGCCACAGTGTTGCTGGCTATGCTGTTTCTAGATAATGAACAGTTTTTTCACTCTTGTATGTTATATCTCTTAAGACTTCCAGATCCCCTATGAAATTCTCCTTATAAAATGTTGTCGACATTACATATATCTTGTTCCTCTGGTGATAACAAAATACTGTGGTAATTAAGCATTTCTTGCTTCTTCCATGTAATGGACTACTTGAGAGCTAGGAACTACATTGCTAAATTTGGTCCCGTGAATTACTAATGCGTGGCAAGATTATAGAAAAAGACTTAACAGGAGGAAATCCATTTCTGGACATAAATCAAGGGGGAAATACACATTTGAGTGGAGTGCCTTTGAGCTGTCCACTGGTCGCTAATGTCAGCTTTGAACTTAATATTAATATGTTTTCTGTGTTGGTATTCTCTAAAGACTCCTCAGCATAGACTATGCTGTCAATAAAACTATTACTAATTATGGGACATTTTAATAAAAAGACTAATATTTTTGTTGTATAGAACTTTCTACACTTCCCAGGAGCTTAGATTTAATTGGATCAAAAAACTCTAAGAAAAAAATCAATTTGTTTACTACATCAAATTGTTTTCAAATATACATTTACTTTACACTTATCAACATTTGCTGAAACTGAAAGGTTTACAGATGTTAGCTTTTTAAAATACATAAAAATCTAGATATCATAATCAAGAAAGGAGTGTCAAATAAAAATTTATAGCCAAATGAAACCATTTGCTGTTAGTGACTGAAGTTTTTATCACTTTGTAATAAAATGCCACCATTTTGCTTTTGTCCAATTTAGGAGAGAACTCAGACAAAAAGTAAAATGTGAGTTGAGCCGTCAAGCATGGAGCAAGACTGCTGGTGAGTGAAGAAATAATAATAAAGTGGGCAGATAAGCACATTTCAGAAATAGATTAATTGCATGACAGCAAGTAGGTTGGAAGTACTCCCATAAAGTACCTCTGTGTATAATATATTGTGTGTATATTATATAATACATTACATATATATATATATATTGTGTGTATGTGTTCAATGTGTTCGTGTGTGTGTGTGTGTGTGTGTGTGTATGTGTGCTGTTGGGAATTCACTATTTGAAATTCCACAGTCCACAGTCTGTTCATTTACATGGCCTAAGGTTTGGAGCTCTTAAAGTCCTTACCATTTATATCACCCTTAGAACTTCTCAGTTGTGCTGACCCAAATTTATACAGAGAAGAGTTTCTGCGTGGGATAGACTTAGCACTAGTTTTTTCAAGTACTATTCTTTTTTTTTTTTTTTTGGTTCTTTTTTTCGGAGCTGGGGATCGAACCCAGGGCCTTGCACTTCCTAGGCAAGCGCTCTACCACTGAGCTAAATCCCTAACCCCTCAAGTATTATTCTTGATAAATCACTATGACGTAGTTCATTATTTTGTGGCTCTAATATCGAGATGTCCAGGTCAAGATATCCTTTTTATTTATATGTGTGAGCTATTAAAGTGAGTCTGTAGAGATAATGTTTTATTTATACAATGAATATAAAACTGAGATGAAATGGACTGTTTCTAATTAGCTTTTGGTATATTGCAATGCCGGTGGCATTAAGAATAGATGAGATTATACATCTGTACATTTGTGTGAGGCCGTAAGGAAGGGAGGCTCCTGCTTATCATTTGCATTTGTCTACTGTTTCAGGAATGCATCCTGGTTTCCAACTGATTACAGTGTGGCGCATAGACTCCTGAATCTGGCCTTGTTAAGTGCTTAACACTTCATTCGCGCATCTAAGGCACCTGCTATGCAAATGTCTTTGTTTTCTTTCCATATTTCTCTTTCTATTCTGAAAGTTTACTTTAACTCCACATACATCAGGTCAAAGGAAACTCGAACGATGGGAACCTTGTTATTTTAACAAATACACAGTATCTCTGGGTATCAACTGTACCCTGACTCTGAGCGCAATTGCAAGTGAGAAGTCTTCCTCAGACATCAAATTAACATAATTATTTTTATACTAGTACATAACATTAGCCATGATGAGTTCATGGTTAGTTCACCAACCATGAACATCATCTAGAGAGGTCAGTAACGCATTCAAATCTTGCCCTGTGGCCTCCGTTATTCTGATCCCAGGACGTGAGGGATTCTGGGAATATATTTCTAGCCCAAAGTCCCAGCAATGTTGTAGCCTAAAAAGTTACACTTGTACCCCAACTCCTAACACACAGCTACTTCTGCACAACAGATGCACCTTGTACCCCAACTCCTAACAAGCAGCTACTTCTGCACAACAGATGCCACCTTGTACCCCAACTCCTAACAAACAGCTACTTCTGCACAACAGATGCCACCTTGTACCCCAACTCCAAAAACACAACTGCTTCCGCACAAGAGATGCTAGGCAGCTGTAATTTTGACTCATGAGAGCGTGTGTCAGAGCAGCCCCCTCATTATGCTCACTTTCTAATTACCAGGAGTGGACAATTTTAGACAGAAAAGAAAAATCCACACTGAAATTTTTGGATGCTTGAAAACAAGTAACTTTTTGTTTTGCCCATGGCTTTCTTCCTCCCAGCTCCCCATATCAGCATCTCCCATGTATTAAACTAATGTGTTTTTATTTGCCAAGCCATTACAAGACAACACAGTCTCTCAGTAAGTTTTAATATGTAATCTTCCCTCCTCATTCCTTATTTATCCCTTGACCATTAGCTTTTATCAAAGCAGTGCGTGCCAGCAAATATTGACATTTACATTCGCTAGCAGTGACTTAGGAAAGCGACCTCAATCCACTTATTTCCAAACACTATTGAGAACTGGCATCAGCTTTCTACCAGGCAGGAAATGTCTTCCCTCTTCATAATCATCATTTCCCTTCATTTCCATTATTTTTGCTACCTTTTTTTTCTATTTTCTTTCACTGGCCTCCATACATCAAATGTAGGGGCTCATGTATTTATTTCCTCTACCAAAAACAAAGCGAGAACTTCAAAGAGCCATGAATGATCTTTCCTGTTTTAATAATTAAAGATGAATCCACCACAAAGCTTGCTCTGCCATCTCCAGTGCTTGTATTAGATCAAAAATGGCATTTGTAGTCCCGAAAGAAATATATCAGAGTAGTTCCCACCCTGAAAATGCATGGCACAGAGCCCAGCTCTTCCCTGGAACCAGCATGTTATGAAAGGGTCTATTTCAAAGTAAGTGTAGCAGGAATATGGGGAGTGAGGATTTGATAATGTTTGATAATTCACAATTTAACAGCCAAGGAATGAGGGCTTATTATTAAATGCAAATAAAACGAAATGAAGTCCGGCTGTCGGGGTGCAGATAGAAGTTACACAAAGCCCATAAGCCACTCTAGAGATCTTAACTACTAGACAGAGCAGGGCTCTGGGAGCTGCCAGCAAGCACAAATCCCTTCTTTGAGGAGGCTTGCACCCTGCATTATCTCCAGAGAAAGACTCAGATTATACAGTCTGCATGAAAAACCAAGGTACGCCTAGGAATTGGGCAAGTAGAGCCACTCTATGGAAGAGGAACATGTTTTGATTTTTAAAGTATTTTCCAGCTCTTCAGATTCTATTGTTGCTTTCTCTTTTTTAGAGGATGATTTTTACCATTCAAAGGTAAATGGCTTGTTTGCTTATAGGGTTGACAGAAAGCCTGGCTAGAGCAAAGGGCCACATACTGCTTAACTAAATCAATAACATACGCATGATCATCTCAGAGAAATCATAAGCATGAACTTAAGGCTATCGTAGTAACTTAATATTCAAAGTAGTTGCTACTTTTCTTGTATTTACTACTATTTGAAAACAGTGAAAGCATCCTAAGTGCATTAAACTCATTTTTATTTCATTCATTAGGCTGGAAAGTACAATGGTCAACATTTCACAGAAAGCGTTAAGGCTGGGTTTACAAAGTTGTGGTCATTTACTCAAAACTATGCCTTAAATGTGTTTTTCACTAACTGAACACACACTAGAGACATCTTTCTTGCAATCCAATTCTTATTTCTGTGTACATCTACCCTTGGTGGTCTAATATGAAGTTTCTTCATATACATCCTTAGAAAGATGAGAAGATCTTATCTGCATATTAATATATTTACATTGTTCTTGCTCCACATTTTCCGAGCTCTGAGTTTCACACTCCACCATCACTACTCAAGCGTAATACAGGGTTCAGGAAACGTGACTTCAAATCCTATTTTCTTGTCAGGTTCTTTCTTCAGTGTACATCACTTTTTAGGAGGTATCGTGGTGTCTAATATCCTAGTCATTCATTCTATCACTCACATACAACTATATTTGTTACTTTAACAAACACTTAATATTACTTAAGACATTCCATGTATGTATCATGTGAATTGGCTAGTGGATTGTACATTTTGTTAAGTAAGAGGAAATGGAATACTTTGTAGGTCATGTAGGTCATGTTCAACCACTCTCAATGCTCAGTTTATAAACATTTTTATCTATTGGTCTTCCCCCTGTCTAATCAGAATGTCAAACTTCCTATATTCCAAATACAGCAATCAATCATTATCTCTTATATCTGCTTATTGATTTCTGTCTCCAGTATAGAGAGCCCTGTTACTGGGGTTACTCATGTCAACACAGCTAGGCTCATCTTCATGCTACATCCATAATGGAATCATTTAATTTCTATCATTCAAATAAATCTAGAATATAATCATTTCCTCTAGTAATAGCAGTGTAAATTGCTACTAGTTTTTCTAGGTCATGGTCAATGTGATACTGTTACAACTTCTCACCATTGTCTCCTTTCATTCTGTATGTCATAGTCAATATTAAATAAGGTCTCAGGTGGGTCTTTGCAAACATGAAACATACATGTCATTGTCCTTTTCAAACACCATCAATTGTTCTTTATTTCAGATTAGATGTAAAAGTATTAGCAGGATATTATTCTTAACAGACCTATAAATCTCTATCGACATTATCCCATTCTGTCTTTGACCTTCTCTTTTCCTTCATCCACCACTCGCTCCACTCTAATCATATTAAAGACATCCTGATGGTCTTTGAATTTTCCAGACAAGCTCTTGGGTTTTCCATTTTCAATTGCCATTCTTTCAATTTGGATTTTTTTTTATCTACAATGCATGCATTCTTTATTTCTTCTTCCCTCCCCTGATCTGTACACACACACACACACACACACACACACACACACACACACACACACACATACCTTTGTTAACTTTCTTCCCTTGTACAACTAATTGTTTGTTGTTCCCAGGTTGTCTGTTTCTCACAGTAGGATGTAAAACTTGAGAGGAGGAATTTGAGCTTGTCTCTCTCACTAAAGCAGTGCCTTTGTTAAACTATCACTGGGAATGAAATAGATACACACCCACTGTTTTAATGGTTGCACAAATGTCAGGAAGTAAATACATTCTGGCTAAAATTTTTGTTAAGTGAGTATAGTTGATGAATAATGATAAAATTACATTTATCTTATGTTTTTAGTAGTTATATGTCTCTCCCATGATTAAAGTGAGAGAATTCAGGCCAACTTCACCCACCAGTTACCTACTTAACTTCAGAGAAAACCTGAAATACTTTGCCTTGGGCACACATTTGTAAACTTGTTATTATTCTTGCCTTGCTTTATACACTGTTTTGATTTTTTTCCTCAGGTTGACTTCCAAACCAGAACCAAATATCTTCCACACAATTTTCTATATCCAGTAGTATATTTATGATATGGAATTTTAAAATAAGATTGTTCTTCTAGTGGAGATAAACAAGGAAAGAATTGTAAAATATAAATTTAAAATGCATAATAATGTACAGTACATTTTTAGTGATATGTTATTATTTTAAATTCTACAGTCCCCCACATGTAACATAGCTTATTCTACCTACATAAAAAAAGTTCACTGAAGAACATATATTAAAATACACATGTAAATGACTACTGAGTGAATTCCCTTCGAGGAATAAAGAAATAAAGAAAGGAAGATCTTGTGAGAGGACTGTGTGTGACATAGACAGTCTCTTTTCTCTAAGTCCTCAGGCATTAGGAGTGGCTAAACTTACAACCTATCAGAAGATTTGTAAAGTCTTGTAATGAATTTTAACAAAGTGACTCGTTATTTGATAAAATTCCCCAAAAGATGAAGTGATTTGTGTGTGTGGGGAGGTGGGGTATGTAAAAGAAGATGGTCCTTAGAGTGTGTGATAAGTCCTTGGATTATACAGTCCTTAGACTGTATGGAAAAGCCATGAACGGAATGGAAATATTTGAAGAATTTTAGCTCAAAAGAAATGAAGTTCTGGGCCTGCAGCTAATTGATAGAGCACAGATTTAACATGTGTGTTCTTCTGAGTTAAATTCTAGCATAGAAAGGAACTGCAATGGATCCATAGGGACACCAACCAAACCACAGAACTTTTAACCTCAAATCTATCCTGTCCACAAGAAATGTAGGAATGGGGAATGGAGAAGAGACTGAGAGAATGGCCAACCAATAACCAGTCCATGAGCCAGCACCAATCTCTGACACTATTAATCACACTATGTTATGGTTGCAGACAGAAGCCTAGCCTGACTCTCCTTGGAGAGGTTTCACCCAGCAGCTGACTCAGACATATGTAGATACCCCTACAGACAAACAGTGAATGGAGCTTGGGGACACTTATGCAAGAAAAGGTGGAAGGATGGTGGGCCTAAAGGGAATAGGAACTCCACAGGAAGGCCAACAGTGTCAACTAACCTGGCCCTTGGGACTCTCACAGACTGAACTCCAACCAAAGAACATACATGGGCTGGACTAAGCTTCCCAGCACATATGTTGCAGATGTGAGGCTTGGTCTTCATGTGGGTCCTTAACAACTGGAGTTGGGTTATGATGCCTGTATGTGGGATATATTCTTCTAGCTGATCTGCCATGTCGAGTTTCAGTGGGAAAGGATGCACCTAGTCTTGCAGACTTGATGTGTCAGGGTATGGGTACAGCCACGGTTGGCCCACCCACTCAGAAGAGAAAGGGAGGGGGATGGGGGATTGGTTGTGGGAGGTAGTGGGAGGGGGTGACATAGAGGGGGTAGTAAGCAGGATGTAAAGTGAATAAATAAAAATAAATAAATAAAAATTTTGAAAAAGAAACAAACAAAGGTAAAAACTGATTAGGGTGTTTCATTTAGAGAGTAACCAGAGTTTTGATTACTATGTCAGTACAAAGAAACCATTCATGTGCAAAGAACATATGTGTCCTATATACTGCATTCAATGTCAATATGTCTGTCACTGTCCTCATGGTGCTAGAAATCCTGGGGTGCAGAAATATAATGTATATAAGCCATGACAATGTTGAGAATAAATGAGACATCTAACCATAAGAACTGGTGGGTCAGGGAAAGCTTACCAGGGGGGCAGGACTATTTAGTTATGCATGCAAGAAATAGTTGAATATAGCAAGGGGAGAAAAACAGTTAAAGCAAAATCCCTAGTTTACATAGATACATAGAAGAAATTCCTATGGTAACATTTCAAAGAAGATGGAAACTAAGACTAAATGAAAGGTAGGCAGAAAGGATTTAGAATGAGACTTAATGAGTACACAAATATTTAAGATTACTAAGGACTTGTTTGTCTTTTGAGAAAAATTTAATGCTAGTATTATGGATAATGGGAAGCAAGTGAAGCACTATATGAAAGCTATGATATAATCTAAGTAGAATGATCACTTGGAAAGCTTTGCCTTTAACAGGCAAAATAGAATCAAAGGGGCAACACAGAACACTGAAGGCAAGTGAAGGGTGCCTCAAAGATCCATCTAAGAAATAATCTGGGACTGATAGTGGAGAATATATGGGAGAGGAAGTGGAAAGTATTAAGAGAAATGAAAACTGAGAGTTCCTAAGTGAAATTGGGTAAAATTCACTATAGAAAGCATCATTTAAAAGACCACATAATTCTGCAAAGTTACAAGGATATATTCCAGAGGGACAGTGTTAGTTACAGCACTGGTAGGCGCTGAGAGTTGGCCTTTAATAAGCAGGGAGACATTTAGAAGCAGGCTTTGGTAAGAACACTGGGTGGAGAGTCTATGTTTCTAATCTCTGTGATTGACTATATATGACCTGTGGAGTCATGGAACGAATTCCTTTTGATCCAGGCGTTTATACATCAATGAGCAAAAGCCACTAACCAACAGGACACACCGATTCTGTCATGTCACGCACCTCTGCAACCATATCGGCATGCCCAAACTCTGATGGGTTCACTTATACATGAAATATTGAGCGATTGTACAGACGGCTCAATGTGCATGAACCCCGAGTTTGGTGATTAGATGACAAGAAATGGAAGAGGTGAGCAGCAGAAAGCTCAAAATTTAATTTAAACGCTTCATTGTTGCTTAAATTGTCTCTCTTTGCATTGTCCTTTGGTAATCTATATACAAGGACAAACACCCTGTGAATAATTTCTACAAATTTTAAAAGAACTCCTGAATATTTTTCCTTTTGTTGCTCTGTAATTCCAGTCTCTTGTTTTCAAGCAATAGTTTTCTTTTCTCTAGACTCTTTAGTCCAGCAGATATGCTAATATGTCAACCACTTACATTTAAGAAGATGAACCTGAGTTATCTTCCATGGCCAGCTTACTCACTTCTAGAACATTTCCATTAATTTCTAATCTTGTCTTTTCCAGGCAATACTCTTTGTTTGCTTTTCTTTCTTAATGCATGTATTTTCTTATTCCACTTTTTAATACACGCCTTAATTTTTATGTTTATATTATTTCACTTATACAGATATGTTAATCGCCATGTATGGATCTGCCTACATATAGCAGTCCATCTCTTTACTCTGACTGTTGTCTACAGATCTACCCAGGTAATATCCATCAATGTTAGTGATATTATTCTGCTTTTGTTTTGGCTTTTTCTGATGGGCTTTGGCTTCCATAACTTCTAGAACATATGCAAGATACAGATTTGCACTGAAGTACTAGTACTGGTCATTTGATATTAGCTTAGACCTTGCCACATGATGATATATTGAAGATTTCACCTGAAACTCAGTTCAGCTGAGTGTTTGACTAGCACACACTAAGCCACAGGATGAATGTCCACATTCCATAAAAGTAAGTGTAATGGTGCCCACCTACAATTTCATCACTTAAGAGATAAAGGCAGGGATACATTCTTAGCCAGATTGAAATATATGATGTCTTTTTCAAAATAATATGAATTATGACCCACAAGGGAGATTAATTAAGTTAAACTGATTGACTATGTGCCTCCATCAGGGTTATATGCTATGTGTGGACTTTAAATTTTTTACTGAACAATTATCTTTATTGATTTGATCATCACTTCTTTTTTTATTGGACTTTTTAAATTTACATTTCAAATGTTCTCCCCTTTTCCGGTTTCCCATCCATAAACCCCCTATCCTGTTTTCTTAATCTAGTTTCAACAACCATCCTGACTATCAAGGAAAGACAATCTACTTCAAATAACCTAATTTAAGACTTGTAAATTGAGAAATATGAAGGTTAAAAGCCTTCTCCAAAGTTTCAAAATTATTAGTAAGACAAATAACTCAAGGCTCAATCTTCCTCTCATTAGTATTTATATTATTTTACTTTGGCTTTCTACAGTATTTTACAATGTGATTTTGTTGCTTTATATCAAAAACATGTTCATCATGCTTCTTAGGGAAGTATGAGTCTTCCTTAATGAACATGTTTTGATAAATGCATGTATTTTATCACATTAAAATTTAGCAATTGCTTCTAGAAGCAAAAACAGAATAATGGAATTCAGCATTCCCTTTCTTTAATGAATGTCTTATGTAGTAACAAAATGGGTAGGGGAAAAAACCCCAGCAACTTCAAAATTTGTACAACAATGGGTGAATTTTTATTTAACAATATTACATGCCTCCAAAAATTCACACCTTACATATTAA
>NC_141544.1:72912774-73022774 GCF_021556685.1 Rattus norvegicus
AACGATCACTTCTTCAAAGGTAACAAATTCCACTTAGAATCTTCCAGAATATGAGCCATCATGAACACTTAGACCAAATTTCCTTCTATTTCTTAGATGATTAAAATTACCACTAAGTGAGCCATCATGGATAAAAAGATCAGTCCCAATCTGAAGCATGTTTGTGAAGGAATAGCTCCTGAGATACAAATTCTTGTCATATTAATTTTTATAAAATAATTAGGAAAAAATGTCTTTGGAAAATATGTTCTCAGAGAAAGTTCATATAGAACACTATACCTTAAAAAACCTTTTCAAGGCTGAGGATTTAGCTGAGTAGTAGAACACCTGCCTAACTGCATAAAAACCTGGACTCTGTTGTCACCTCTGAAAATATATTAAAAATTTAACAGTTTTTCCTCATATGTATCTATATTCAAGTTTTCTAATAACAAATAATTTTACTTATAACTTGAAATATGGCTTAAAATTACAATTGTATATAATGAATGTTACCAGAAATTAATAAGTGGATAAATGTGTTGTTGGACAAATACGAAGAGTATTTTTCTCAGGAGGAATTCACCAAAATAAAGTTTATTTGAAATTTCCAATGAATAACTACTGACAATGGAATTTGAATGGAGATAGATATGCAGGAAATTTCTGTTGTAGGCATTTTATCTTGGAAGACGGCAGAAGGTATTAAAAGTTCTGCAGCATGGGAACTTAATCCCACACAAATGGCTCGTATAGGTTCTATTAATATTCACCACAATGGGAAATAGCAAGTCTTGACTGAAGGCACAGTCAAAATAGTCACAGAATCCTGGTAGTCATCGTATATACTAAGTATTATATTCCTGATCATGTTGGCTCAGAGACTTTAGAGAGATTAAATAACATTCTACAGCTAGTATAGTGGTCAGGGCTGTCTGACTTGACTACTATTTAAAGAGTATTTGTTTCTTTTGCCGTATCACAAGCATAACTACTGAAAAGCCTAGCAATGAGCGCTTGAGAAGCGAGTTAGTCTACTGATGAGCAGATACACAAGAACTATAAAGCACAAATTCTGCTTTAGCTGTACATAGAGTAATGGATCTCAACCTTCCTAATGCTGCAACCCTGTAAGACAGTTCCTCCTGCTGTGGTGACCCCCAACTGTAAAATTATTTTTATTGCTATCTCATAACTATAATGTTGTTATTCCTAGGAACCATAGTATAAATATCTGATAGGCAGATAGTCTAAGGCAAGTCTGGTGAAATGTTCAACCGTGAACCCTGAAGGGGTTGCAACCCATAGGTTGAGAACCACTGACAAAGTCTTCCTTGTGAAGAAATTCTCATTAAATGCATGATCTAGTGCCTTACCTGGAAGAAAAGTAACCAGGAGACATACACAGTGCTGAGTCATCATGCAAAAATAGAAAAAAAGATTTGCCCGACTGCATTGTGTTCCCCGTCTGCACAGGAGTAATCTCTTTGCTTTCTGGTTACCTGATAGGGATGCTAGAAGCACTAATGAGTTTTTATAGGCAAAACTATTGCAGTCCCTTGGATGAGAGATGCTTTTAAGAACAAAGTGCTGGCACTCTTATGAGACACAGGGAAAGCTTAACAACCAGCTGTTTGTTTAAGCATTTTCCCTCTGGCTCCCTCAGGCACAATACGAGTCAGGTGTGGACAAAGCATAGCTTTCAGGCCAAATTTGGTGCAGTGCTAAGTCGGGATGACATTCACTGTCTTTCTCTTTACTGCTAAGCGACATCTCAGGGAGATGAAATGTCTCTTTATGTAAAGCCTTTTCTTCCTTTTTTTTTTTTCCTGAGCATCAATATGAAACTGGTTTGCAAGCTGGGATCTGTAGTTTCCCCTCACCACACCTCCCTTTCAAAGATAAAAGTAATATAACCTGTTCAGCTGTATACCTCATGCGTACCTATGGAAATCTGCCCTGGTGACCCAAGGAAGTAGGGAGAGGTGCTGGGGTCGGCCCCTTCTACTCTTTCTATAGAAATAGAACTGCTGTGGACTGCAGAGGTGAGCGATAGAATGACTGTATTGCAGTTGACACCCATAGGCTGGCACTCAGGCACATCCCCTGCCATCACTTAATTACCCTGTAGCAGTGTATAAATACTGGGAGACACAACAGAAATCGAGGTAAGTAGAGAAGCGCTGTGCTTATTTAGTTAATAATTAATTACTGAGAATTTTTAACAGTGGGACATTAACTACTTGCCCTTTTAAATGGTAATAAATAGCAGACATATGTCTAATTAAGGAACTGTAAATGCTCTGAAGAGACTGAATGGAAGCAGAAAGATGCTTGTTTATGGAGCTGTAGCCATGGAAAAGGGAGATTCATTTTAGCATTTGAAGACCTCTCTCTGGTATAAGTAGGTTTCTGCTCACAGTCCGAATTCCCTCGCTCCTCTGCCGGGACATTACTCATATACGCTGTTAACAGAGTTCGGGACTCAGAGTCCTGAAGTGGTTTTGTCTTTCGTTTGCTTGTTCAGGTTTTTGTTTCTTTATTGCTTTTGTTTTTAACAGCCCCTTGGTGGGCCTAGAAAATCTCAAGCTTCTGCCTCCTGAGGTTTTAGGACACAGTTCCCATCCCATTAAGATCCTATCTGTTGCTTCAGCTAAACGCTATGTAGTACCTAAATCACCACTCTAAGTCACGGGGTTCTAAGCATTCTCCACAGGCGATACTGAGTAGGAATATATTTTTCAGAAGATCATTGGTTCTTATACCTTGTCTTTAGGCTTACTTCCATATTGAAAAGACAAGAATAACAGTTGACTAAAGGATGTAGCATTGAAGAAAGACCCCAAAGCCATATTATTCCAGGGGATTCCAACGAAGCAGAAGAACTCTGCACTATAGGAATAATGCAACAGGAGCTTCTTTGAGCCTTCCTCCGTTCCGTGCTGGAGTCCATCCTGAAGATAGCTGCTCATTCATAAAATCTTTGAAACATACACACACGCTTCACCTCCTTTGCTTTCTTCTATCTCTAGGTTCAGTTCTGAAAACAGTTCTGAACTGCTTTTTCTTAACCCAAACTTTCCGCAACAAGATTCAAGTCACAGAAAATGATTCATAACCAGTCAAATATATACTGGGTGTCATCTGATCCATCTGAAGAGTTTTGTGTCAACTGATACTCATCTTGTCTCTTTTTGCTTCATTCCAAATTCCCCGTGTTTGTTTGCCTGCTAAGAGAGATAAGTATCTTCTCTTCTTCCAGAATCGGCTCTAATATGTGATTTCTGAAAGGGAACTGTGAATGTGTGCTCTGTTAGACGTTCTCTCTTACAGTAGTAACAGCTCCTATATGACAAGTCTCTCATTCCAAGCCAGCACTGGCCACTTGTAAGGTCACAGGGTTACAGGGATCATTATTATAACAAAGTCTGCTGCCTGGGATCTATTCCCATGGAGTGGCTTCCTAAGCAGGCTTAGCTACATCTTAAATTTTCATACACGATTGTATGACTCAATACTAGAATAGAAATAGAATTATATGACACGAAGAGGGAAGCCCAGGGAGAGAGTAAGTTAAAACCATTCTGTCCCCAGGAAGACTGTTGGGAGATTCTCTTGGCTCTGTCTGCCTAGAATTCTTTGCAGTTATCCAGTCCTAATATGGCAGATTCCAGAAAAAGTTGCCAGTATTTGTCTTCCGGGTGACATTTTCTACCACTCTTGCAATTGCGGTCCACTGATATTCATCCTCTGTGACTGGAAATTATTTTGAGAAACTGAGGGCCTATATCGAAGAGTGATAGTTTTGAAATGAAAACGTAAGATTTTCTGCAATCATGGTTTGTAAAATGCGATGACAGCAAATTCTTCATTATAGGCATCTATAGACATTGTTAATTACATCACAGTTTGGGCTTGGGTCAAAAGAGTCATAGCAAGAATCTAAAGCATTACAACTTCATAGTGTAATGTCATTATTTAGCATACTATCGTGCATCAGCAATGTATACATGACAGGAAATGGATACACATTAGAATTCAAGTCTTCTATTTTTCCTAATAGAATGCAGGCACTTACTATATGATAGCCATGGAAGCGAGAACTAACTCCTTCAACTTAATGTCCATTTACAACTTTACCAGGCAGGAGACATTAAAGACACTAAATAATAGTTTAGTACTTAGTTTAGAACTACGGTGGTTCATTGTCTGCAATTGACTAGAGCGGTGATTCTCCTAGACTGTAATTGATTAGACTAGCCACAGGAGTGCCACCTGAACTCGCTAGCTGGGCTAATTACAGAGCTCTGCCCAGCACACGTCCTTCAGCTACCACGTCCTTCAGCTACCACTGAGGCAAAGTCTGAACCATTGCTACATTACTTCAGTAACTATGACTGCGCTATTAAAGTTATTAGAGTTGCAAAATGTTAAAAAAGAAGAAAGTATGGTGATCCAGAATTAACTATGCCATTTGATGAAAAAGCCTTTTATAGTACTACTATATGTGCATATACTATATATGTGTATGTGTGTATGAATATCATATCACATTAGAAATGCATAAAATAACGATTCTGTAGTTCATTAAAAGAAATTAGATTCTCCCATTGTACAAAATATTATCAAAAACCAGAGAAACACTTCCATGTATATTGTGCTCTTACACTAGGCAGTGTCCTCTTCTTTGTTTCTATCTTTCATTCCCTTAAAATATTTCTACCAGACGTCAATCATTAAATGCTCTGTGTGTGTGTGTTTCTGTCTATCTGTCTGCCTGTTGGTGTGTTCTTGGTGACCTGCCAGGAAGAATGGAAAAGTTTGTCCTGATTATGACAATGGTCAAACAGTCACTGAACTACATGTTTGCCACCATCATCAAGGTCGTTTTGCTTTAAACTGAGTGGGCACCAATGCTTGACTGAACTTTCTTGTCTTTTGGTTCCTGTGCCCACAAAATGAATAGAATTTTCTCTGAACTGAAGGGTATTGATACAGATATTTCCCAGAAAAGAACTCGGCTATCAATTGTAGTTCTGAAAAATCTCAGGTCCATTATCTACAGAGAAAAGTTAACGTGAAAAAATATCCAGCAAAGGAAGCATTTCCTAACAAAATGCCAGTAGAAAGGACAGGGAAGCTCGTAATGGTCTCTGTTAACCCTTGATGCAAGTATTTGAAAACATAGACTATTGACATTTGAACTCAGTCCTTATTCTTTAATGCTATATACTTATCTTGATGTAATTATTCA
Organism: Rattus norvegicus; assembly: GCF_021556685.1. Lineage (NCBI taxonomy): Eukaryota > Metazoa > Chordata > Mammalia > Rodentia > Muridae > Rattus > Rattus norvegicus. Next base: position 72,918,008 of record NC_141544.1, read on the forward strand.
ATTCAAACCAGGTAGGAAAGAAAGAGTGCAAGAAAGTACTGTGTAACACTGTACACATGAAAAACTAGAGAGTACTCATTCTAAGAACCCTCTATCTTGAGGCTGGAAAGATGGCCCAGTGGTTATTATCACTGACAGCTCTTCCAGAGGATCTGCGTCCAATTACTAGCACTTACATAGTAGCCCCCAACCATCTGTAACTCTGTTTCTGGGAGCTACGACATCCTCTTCTGCCATCCAAGGGTAGAGCATTATATATATATATATATATATATATATATATATATATATATATATATATATATATCAAGGATATACAGACACATGAACCACCCATACCCATAACATGAAAAAAAAAAAAACAAACTAAACTAAAATTTTAAAATGTTTCACATGATTTTTAAAAAAAGAATGTACCACCTTAAATAGACTGTCGTTCTATTAGATCTCAATACAGACGTTTAATTAAGGAATTTATAGGTCGTAGAGAATGAGTTTTGTCAATCACTTTGGGGTGATTCCCAGTTAGAAGAAGCTGGAGAATTTTTCATCACAGGGGGAAAGAGTGTGAGGAGAATCTTCATCTCCTCCCCATGCCCTGTATTCCTTGTAGCAGGTTTCTCCAAATGCTTTCTCTGTCTGTCCTGTGTGGTTCACAGTGAAGTTTCCTCAGTTGCCCTTCCCAGCATGTACCTTCTGATCTCTCTGCTCCCTCCATCCATCCATCATCAGATAGGCACTGAAATGTAGGTCTGACCTCAAACATCTTACCGTTCTTAGACTTGAAGCAGACAGAGCAATTCTGCAACCTTGAGCCTCTCTTATCTCAGAGGGGGATCATATATGGGCTAAAACTCAACTCCCTCATAAGAAAGGCTAGCTGGCTCCCTTTCATGTGTCTCGAGACGATAGAAGAGACTGGCATCTGGAAGACATCAAGCTATTGCCACTGAATCATTTTCAGTGGGATAACAGAATTTCAGTTGGTTTTCTATTATGTCCACTGCTATGATTCTTTGGATAAGCACTGCCATTCAACACACAGCATGACCAAGTGATCACAATTGCCTATTTCTTACCCTGTGCTTTCTCTTCCATTCTGACTCTGACTCTCTACTTGCTCTGAATCCTGATCAAACACCAAATATTAGAACATACTCCACTACCACCACCCCTTCAGCTTTTCCTGGTAAGGATTCTGACCACAACAAGGTTTTTGTTTGTTTGTTTTGTCTTATTTCCCCTGAAACAAACAACTAGCTATTTCCCCTGAGTTGTACATCATCTTCTTCTCGGAAGATTCAGTTTATTGTCTCTTACAACTCTTTACCCTAGAAAGCAAACCACTTTCCCGCTACATTTGGAGATGTTTATAGATTCTGAATTATAACACACTACTCACTCTACTGTAAGTCTTTTCCAAGCAATGCCCCTCCGTATCTAAGTTTGGAGGTCTGTGTAGTAGTTATAAAAGGAAGTCTATAGATGAAGATGACAGAAAGAAATTTACTATGTCTTTGGTTTTGAAAGCGAATGCCTTTGTTTCTTGCCAAAGGTAGGACATAACTCAGAAGGTAGAATGTCTGATGCACATGGTCCAGTTAGGGACCAAAAGTTCAAATTTAAAGAATGAATTACACAGAAAACAGGATTTTAGAAAGGTGTTTATATATTTTAGGTGGGGACCTAGGAAGAAGAAGACAGGGCTCCCGTATAGCAAGAATGAGTTACACCACTCCATCGGGTACCATCCAGCTGCTGTTCTAGGGACTTTATAGAACTCCTGGCAGAGTAGGGGTGAGGCTTCGCAAGGGAGATAACTCCTCATTTCAGCTGGCCAACCACTGACTGACTGTCCACATGCCTCTTAGTTTGGGGGAGTCCATCAAGTAGAGCTGTCAGGCAGCAGTGCTGATTTAGGGATGTGACATAACAAGGGGCCAGACCTCCTCTTTCACCCCCTGACCTGTGGCCAGGGTAAAGCCAAACACATTTTGGTTTAAACATTTCTTGTATGTCTGGCCTTTGGCAAGGGCAGAATTATAGATAAAGCCGGGAACAGTTCTAACTTTTAGCTAAGGAAAAATTGTTTTGTGTGTGTGTGGGGGGGGGGGGGGCTGACCTTAACCTGCTTGAACATTGTGTCTTCTGTTCTTATTAAAGAGACTAAAACAATAAGATTGAAATCTTATTACATCATAGACAGCAGAGTACATGGATATGTAGATTGATTATTTTTTTAAAAAAAGTCTCTTAACATAGTAAAGGTAAGTCTAAGTGTGCCCTGCTTCGCAGTGATGCTAAGAAACAGATAGAGACACACTGTAACGAAATGACAGTTTAGTGGACAGTGAGCAGAGGTAAATCTGCTCTCACCGCCATCCATTGGACTTCGAGAGTTCCTCAATGCTTTTGAATATGCTGTTCCTCTTGTTTATATATGAACAAGACAACATGATGTCCAGAGTAGAAGGGAGTGTTGTCCGTGGCACAGCTTCTTGATTTTCTTGTGCTAGCTTGAAGAGCAAGCAGATCCTCGAGTAAGGCATATAGATGACTACCGCAGCCTGGATGATACCAGCATTTGGAACTTCCCGCAGGTGATATATAAAGCCAAGGCATCCCAATAAATAATAACAGTGCCCTGCTCCTCCTGCGGCATTGTAATGTTGCTGATAGTGAATTAACATAGGCCCTGGCAGAGAATGCTAATGAAAGCACTCTCGCACTCTCGGATATGTCAATGGGGCTTGGGGCAAAGGACTCTGGGTGAAGCTGCCAGGGGCAAGACTGGTGATATAGTTGGGGACTGGGGTGAAAGGAACCGGGCTGGTGCAAATGTATTCTGTAAGTTGTACAAATTTTAAAGTAAAATGTTTGCTCAGAGATTTCCCTTACGGCAATGACATTCAAAAAGATTTCCCTGTGCATTCTTACAATTCTAACATAGAAATCATATATCAATTTGAGGGAGAGTTATAATTCTTATGGGTAGTCCCATAGATTTAAAGCATTGTCCTTTGAAATGGAGGGTCTATGGGAAATGGTTTTGAGCCATTTTTATCTTCGATTGGCATTACTGAAGTATATGATTCTACAAACACGGATTGAGGGGCTAGAGTTGGCTTAGTGGTTAAGAGCACTTGCTGTTCTTGTGAAGAACCACTGCTCATTTTCCAGTCTTCACATCTGGCAGCTCAGGACTATCTGTAACTCCAGTTCCAGTGAGACTGGCCCCTTCCTTTGGCCTGCTTAGAAACCAGGTACTCACATAAGACACAGACATGGAGGCAAAGCACCATGCACATAAAGTAAACCAAACAGCACGTGAGTATCTCTGTGTGGCCAGGGAAGCGAGATTCAAGTCCTCTCTCCCCCACATGTACTTTGTTTCAAGACAGAAATAAAAGAATATGGCATTTATATTCATTAGTATGGTGGTATGGGTAACACGCCAATGCTAAATATAGAACATCAAAGAAGTAACAGTTGAGGGTGAGAGTAACCGAAGAAATGGGATCACCACTTTTTCATAGTACACTTGGAGTGAGAAAGAGGGTCAGAAGTAAAATAGAGTTCAGAAATCCACTGTGTCAGCAAGGGGCCAAACATGTCAAGGAAGGTTCTGCTGAGCTGTATTTCCTATAGTGCCTACTAACTAGTCACCTCTCTTAAGCATGTCTTTTCTTTGCCCCTTCGGTGACTACTTAACCATCCTTTAGGGGCCAAGACCTAACTTATCCTTCACGTGAAACTTCCTGCTCCATCTGTTAGGGAGTATATTCCAGAGCTATTTTGAGATTTATGACCCTCTACGTGCTCCACAGAAAGCGTGAGTCCAAGAGGATAGACCTACCATTTGCCTTCCTTGTAGCCTCAACAAGTGCTCATTGACAGAACAAAGGAGGAAAAGGAGAAATATGAGCTAGAGAAAAGCAGGGAGTGAGGAAGGGAGAGGAGATAAAGAAGAAGGCCAAGAATCTTTCCCCTTCCCTCTCACATCGTACAGGCTTGTTTTCTCTTTCACTTTAAAGATTTTTAAGCTTTGTTCTAACTGCATACTTCCCTCATCAAGCACACAAAAAACGTGTATCCCTTATTTCTTATACCTCGAGATGTGGGTCTGTGTACACATATGCGGGTTGGCTCAACCAAAAAAACTGAGAGGAAAGATATCTTTATTCCAAGCATCATAAACTAAGCCCAGAATATAGCTCTCTAGTACAGCGGATTTTAAAGTAGAAGTAGGCAAGCTGTGTTTTAATTTCCTCCTCATCAGAAGGAAGGGATTGTATTGCACATTTAAGAGAGCTGCTCCCCTGGGCCAGCCCCAGTCATGCAGAAAGCCATTTGGGATGGGGCCAAGGACTTGGGTTGTCTATGCTGGAGAGTGGCTAACCAGAGTGAGCAGAGAGATTAATCAATCCAAGACAACATCTCTCAGGATATTGAGTTTGGCTCTTGTTATCAGCTGCCTGCACTTCAGGGGCTGTGTAATATTCAATTTGATTATCTTTCACCTGCAAAGAGTAAGTTTCTCTCTTTGCTTAAAAATCACTGGCACTAGCCGAAGAGAAATCGATCTGCTGGAGAAAATGCTGACAAGAAAAAGCAACCAGAAATAGGACAGAGGATGAGAAAGAGAGCTTGGCTTCCACCCTGGCCCATTTCGTCAGATCTACTGGCTTGGTTTCTTACTCCTTAAAGGACACACACACACACACATACACACACACACACACACACACACACACACACACGAGACAAACATTACATGTAAGAAAAAACAAGGTCAAAGGTCTAAGATCTAATGACCGGAATTTCTTTGAGTTATTTCTGCTGTAATTTCAAAAACTACTGAATGCTGGAATGCTGAGGTGGGAGGGACGGGTGGGTAGGGGAGCACCTTCATAGAAACAGGGGGAATGGGGGAGGAGATAGGGGGGTTAACTGGGAAGAGGGATAACATTTGACATGTAAATAAATAAAACAACCAATAAAAAAACAAACAAACAAAAAAGAAAAATTGAGATTAAAATAATTGGTTCAAGTGTATTCATTCTTTCCCTTTCTGCCTCTGTCTGTCTGTCTCTCTTTCTCTGTATTTATGATTTATATATTTTCCTACATAACTGTTCAACTGTTCGTGTATATTATGCCATTCATGTTTATTTGATAGTGTCACACTCTTCATTCAACTACCTTCCCATGTTTTACAGTCCATTCTTTAGCACTGATAGACTTAGTACTGACCTAAATCTACACCCTGGAAATTTCAGCAGATCACTTAATTCAAACTTAGATTCAAGCGTCTGGAAACGGAATTCACCACTTCGCCCTCACTACATGTTGCCTTTTCTTAATTGTTAATAGAATGATTGACATTTCCACAGACTCTTCCTTCTTAACTTATTCACATCACAATTTCTTATCCATCTTTCCAGAGTTTCTCTTATGCCTTTTTACTCATTTTCAGATCTGTAGTCACTGCTCTAAATTTATATCAACAATCAAAAAGATGACAAAGAAATCCTCTCCATGCTTTGCCCCACTTGACTCACCTTCAAACCACCACTAGCTATCACTCTACTGTTTTAGTTTATTGAGTAGTAAGCTGATGAAATTAGAAATTTCGTTCTAAAATTTTGTTTTCAAGATGGCTTCCCATGAGTTTTCTTCTTTTCCCAATCTGTTTTGGTTCTCTTTGGAGTTTTTATATCTGTTAGTAACTCTCTATTTTTTAAAAATAATCTTGAAATTTCCTGGGCATATTTCTTTGCTCACCCCAGACCAAGTCACCTTTTCTTCCCAGAATGCACCACAGACACACTTTCTAGAACTCTTCCTCCTCAACATCTGTCCTTCCTTGTAACCACCATAAGCAAATTCTTTTTATATTACTGAAGACTTCATATTTATAACTCTTTGCCTTGAACTGTTTCCTTTTCCCTTTTAATTTAATTAGATAACTTAGGTTGTTCTGCAAAACGTATCCCATGCCTTCTAGTGTACCTTTTGCGTCTGATGGTGAGAAAGTGCCAAACTAAAGTCCCTATTGTCTGTGTCCCAGATTTGTCTGTTCTCTCCACTTTTGTCCTAAGTGAACCACATTCTCTCTCAAGAGTCTCTGTATGACACAGATCACCAAACTTTTTCCTATTCCAGGACAAAACAATTTATATCTTTTAGAACTTCACAAATCTTTTTTTCAGTATGCCAATTTGATGTTCATTTGAAGTAATAGTAACTAAATACTTCAATTGTTTCAGGGTAGGTTGGGGAGATTATTTTCAATCTTGACTTAAAATTACATAAATTTCTGTTCCACAAGGAGAAATGTTCAGAGCGTTCTTGGTGTTCTGTTTAAAGTGTGATACTTGGCACTCAGTAGAACAAAAAGCAGAGCCAAGTGAACCACAATTCAAGGTGTGAAGGAAAGGAAACCAAAAGTCACTAATTTGGAAATAAAGCAATAATCTTTAGACAATAAAATTCAGAAGAGTAATAAGGCAGACTAATGGAAACCTCATGTATAAATTAGGAATTAGAATAGTAGAGATGAAAAATATTTGTGTAAACTAGAGTTGCCTGCACTGGCAAAGGTCAATTAGCTATTATTTTTAGTTATCCAACATGAAAAGGGATATATTTCCTAGTATCTATCCATTTGTGCTAACCATTTAAAAATGGAACAAAGTAGAAGTGTATGTCTAAGAGTATCTTTTACAAAAATAACCTATATCAGGATCTTTTCACTTAGAAATTCTAAGCTTTTGTTGGCTTTTCTCCCATAATGTGGACAAATGACTCTATACCTAGTCTCATTAAATAACCAAAAGTTATCATATCTTTATTTGTAAAGCTTTTGAAAGCAGGACATAACAAACAGGGGGCTCCATACCTGCCCTTACCTAGGACAAAACTATCTATCCTCAACAGATTCTGGATCAAGAGACCATGATTTTTATATCTTTCAGAAAACTGGCAGTTATTACAACACAGACGACACAGTAGAGCATCAGGTGGTAATGGTTGGCATGAACAAATCAGTAGCTTCAGCTTGCATAAATTATTGTCTCCTCTTGAAATGAGTAATCTAAATATGTGAAAATTGAGAAAGGTACCAAATAACTTTTTAAGGAAATGAAGTCTGCTCAGCAAATGGCAGTGGATTAATTCAATATCCACACTGGAAACAAGTGAATTCAGAACATATCGCATATCATACGCAGGAATTAATCAAAGTAGATCATAATCCTAAATGTTGAAACTAAAGCTTTAAGAAGTATGCGTGGAGAAGGGTGACCTCATAGGAAGACCAGCAGTCTCAACTAACCTGGACCTCCGAGATCTCTCAGACACTGAGCCACCAACCAGGCAGCACACACTAGTTTACCAAGCCCCCTACATATGTACAGCAGGCCTGGTCTGCCTCAGTGAGAGAAAACTCACCTCACCTTTGAGAGACTTGAGGCCCTAGGGAAGTGGGGGAGGGGGGCTGTCAATATGGAGGTGGGGTAGGGACATCCTCTTGGAGACAGTGGAGAAAGAATGGGATGAAGAACTGTGGGAGGGCAGACCAGGAAGGGGATAATGACTGGACTGTAAAAAAAGATTAAAGATCCTATATATATGTATATATGTGATCATATATATAAATCATATATATATATAATTTTATGAATATATATAATATATTATGTTTTGAGAATAACTTTTTTATAATGCTTCCATGGCAGCAATGTTTTCAAATATTTACATTTCAGTTCATAAGGAGAGACTTGATCCAGTAGATTTCATGACGTTAAAACCATTGGAATGAAAAGATGAGAAGGTAGGGCATTGACTTGGAGGCATGAAGCCCTGGATCAATTGCCAGCACTGCACTGGATAAGCTAGGAGCCTATAGTATTAGCACATGAGAAATAGGGGCAGGGACCTCAGTAGTTTAGGCTCATTTTTAGCTACATAGAGTTTAAGGACACCCTGGACTAGAAAGTCTATCTCAACAGCAGATAAGCAACTTGGAAAATTAAAAACATTAACACTGTAAAAACAAAAAGAAGGGATAAATTGTGTCATATTGCTCAGCTTGGGCACTTGTTTTTGTGTTATTGGTCTTTTCTGTGTATGTGATAGTTTTTGAGTTTGTGTTTTTCTGGTCTTTTGTGTGTTTTTCTACTTCATTTCCTATGATATTTCTACTTCTTTTTTGTTTGTTTTTTCTTTTGTTTGCTAACTTGTTTTCTAAAGACAGAAAAATAATAACCATGAAGTTTGTAGGGAAAGTAAGGAGGATCTGGTAGGGATTGGAGGAGGGGCAACTGTGATATAGAGGTTGAAAAAAAGTTTGTATTAAAAAAAAAAAACTCTACACAGTAAGACTTAAAAGACTATATGAACCATATATTAGCTTTCCTCAAAATAAACGAGAAACCAACATCCTAATCAAAATCTATGAACAACATTAATTCTAACGAGATACACACACAGCCAGTATGTATAGGAAAAGGTGACCAAGATTAACAATTCTTTAAGCATAAATTAAAACCAAATAATACATATACTTCATAGCTCCAGCAACAGGACGGGCAGGATCCATGTTGATAAAGGTGTGGAGAAACTGGAATGGCTATGCATGGCTATTTTAGAAAACAATATGGCAGTACATGAAGAGTAAAACAAAATTATGGTATCATTCAGAAGTTTCAATGCATAATATCTACTGAAAATGAGTCATTATGTAAAAAAAATTGACCAAAAAATGTTCATGGCAACTTGGTTCATGAAACCCATACATAGATAATGTCCCAATGTTCACGAAGTGCTGAACATAATATGAATATTTATAAAATGGAGTATCGTTCAGTCATAATAGGGACCAAACTGCTGACGTATGCCACAGTAGGGGTGGACCTGAAACAGCATTATTCTAAGTGGAAGAAGCCAGATGCTAAACACTCCATATTTTATGCTTCTATTTATTCCACTAAATGTTTAGAAAAACAAATACATAAAGCAAAGATTTACGATAATCCAGAGTCTTGGCTGATGATCCCTTTGATTAAAAAGGGACTTGAGGGACATCTGTGGAATGGTGGGAGTGTCTAAAATTAGGAAGTAATGATGGCTCCAAACACTATACTTACTAATAGTTGATAAATTAATATTTTCAGTGGATGAATCTAATTGTATCTGCTATAGCTCATGATAGCTGTGGATAAAAGCATAAAGATAATCAGCTCGCATGTACAATTTTTAAGTTCCAGTGAACTGGTACCCCATAGGGACCTGTATACTTTATGTAGCTTGGCCATAATTCCCATCCTTTATCTTATTTCTTCCAAATTGTATCGCTTACTGCAGGCTGTAACTGTTTTATTTATGTATTGACATACTTGTATATCGTCTTTCTCCTTGGCTGGCATATAAGCCTCCTGAGCGTCGTTACTTAATTTCTCTCATTGAACATTTTATTCCCACAACTCAGCACACCGCAAAAATTTGTTTAACAGTCATTTGTCAAATATGTGATTGAATGAGGGAAGGAAGGCACAGATAAGTGGCCAAGAGAAACGGATGAGTCATATTTGCTAGGAAAATGAGGTTCAGGTAGCAGAAGTAGAACGCCACGTTCCATTTTGACAGACACACGAAAGAAAGAGCTGTAAAAGAATGGTGTTTTCTCCTGATCAGGAAAGTGGGATCCCTTCCCCTGATTGGGCATCAGAGACTTTTATTCCCAGAGAGGGGAAGTTGCCAGAACTGAACACAGCCAACTTCCACCTCTCATTTTCTTTAACCATCACATTAACAAAGTTGTTTTCTCTAGGGTCTAGATCCAATTAAGAGCAAGGGCAGCAGAGGGGAGAACAGTGAGTGAGACAGTGGGAAAGGCGTTTGCACACATTCCTCTGGGGGATACAGAAAGCTTTATTGGCATTCCTGCCCCTCCTCCTCACCGCTACCCCCAAACCCCCACCGCCTCTGAAACTTCTTTGCAGAAGGCATCAGGACAAAGAGGCACCCAGCATTCAGCTCAGGAACAGAAAATAAATACACTGGGAATACTCCACGGGCCCTGACTGAATACAAAGCAGTAATTCAGCAGACAAACTGCAGCCTCAATGAGAACAGAAAGCCCGCACTGAACAGGGCACTGGGTGTGTGGGGCGAGCATAAAGGGGAGAAGTGGGGGAGAGAATCTTCATAGCCTTACAATCCTTCCCTTCTGCAAGCTATCCCACAGTAAGTCCTTAAACCCAGTAGTAGACGAAGGAGCGGGGAAAGGGGTGTGGAATGCTCCCCGACCATGCAGAAGGGGAAGAACAGGAGGATAGCAAAATCAAAAGGCAATCCTTACATCCTTTTAGAGAATTTAAGGTGCGGATGTACTAAGAGGTGTAATGTCAGGGGTAGCAATCCCAATCTTCCCAGAATTCCAGGGGAGGAAGGAGGATGCACGGTTTCGAAGCCAGCCTCTACTATCTTGAGAAATCTTGTCTCCATAAATTAAAAGCAGAGACAAATGAAAGAACAAGGAATAGAAATCTATGATTAAAAAGGGAAAGGGGGCACAGAGGAAAAAAAATACCAAAAGCTTTCTCGTTCTTCAGAATGAGTCAGAGTGTTTCCTTCATGCCCCATGGCCCTGTGACTACAATAATTTTGTTTAAAGTGCGGGCTTTATTTCCAATGTATGTGGTAGGGATAATGGGCATGTCTCCCTTTGCTTCAACACCAGGGTCTGTTGAGGACTAATTAGGCAATGGATGTGACATCCTTTGGAACTGTAGAGTGCTAGATAAACAGAATGTGTTTTTGAAGTGGTTGTACATTGTTGGTGCTGAATAAACATTAAATCACACACTCAAGTTTTTGAGGCCGAGGGAGTGGGAGAGCAGTTTATAGTTCCTTAGGGGAAAACTTTACTTTTAATTCCAGCATTGCTAAGCTAGTGACAAAACCCTACTCATTTTCCAGAGGTCTAGCTGCTTCCAATGGCAGTTATCCATGGCCAAGCAAACAAACAAACAAAAACAAAACAAAACCTCTCAAAGCAACACCACCAAACAAATGACCCTGCCAAAATAAAATAAAATAGAAATATCCAAACCCTAAAACAAACAAACCTAAATAAATGAGTAAATGCATAAATACATAAATAAAAAATAAGTAAAAATAAAACCTGAAGGAGCTCTCATTAGTGATAACCAAATGCTCTGTAATTAACGTGATTCATAGGCTAGCGCAGACTATCGTGGAACCTGGATAAGGAGTACAATTCAGATAATTCCACGGTGGAAACTGTTTCTAGGTTTTATGTAGACAGGACAAGAGAGGAGGCAGCATGGATTAAATATGTCCTCCACCCCGTAACATCTACAGAACCTAGCATGTCAAATGCCAGAGCATGAGTCTTGGAAAACCTTGCTTTTCATCCTTTTGATTGATGGAGCTTTATATGTTGCACGTAAGGCTGCATGCCAAGTTAATACTCTATATATTTAGGAAACTTTAGGGAGTGAGCCATTTTATAATTTCATCTCCCTGGCATGTAGGCTTTTCTTTTTCTTCCTTTCAGCTAAATTAAATACTGTAAATCACAGCTTTATTGATAGGAAAGGAAGTGTCTCCATGATTGTTGAAGCTGTCATCCCCATGAGGCCAAATTCACTAATGAAGGGAAGAAAAATAGTTTGCTAAACCAAATAAACCCCCTACTGTGTCAGGGGTTGGACATGGAGACCTGGTGGTCACTCTGGATGTTTAAGTCAGAAGGTTCTGGCAAGTCATCAACCCTGGGAATGCAATTATCAATCTAAATCAGCACGGAAAGTATTTCAAAAGAACAGTTCCCTTTGATATTTTCATTGGCCCTACAGGTTTTCCCATCCCTTGCTCTCTGATGACATGGAAGAAAGAGCAGTGCTGTTATCCTCTCTTATTTGGGACATAAATGATCCAAAGAGAAATCAAGGCAGTGAAAACAGGGTTTCTCTGGGTGGGGTCAGTAGTACCTGCTGGACCACAGAAACATCATCTGTGTATCCTGGAGTTTTATCTCTTCTTCTTCAAAATGCAGTCTATACCATGTGCTTCCTGGGTCAATTACATCAATGCAAATATTGACCAAGAGGTGTCTCAATCAAGGTGTTTCTGCAGTCTAGGGTCCTTCCTGACCAGTCATGCAAGGCCTTTGAAATGTAGTTCAGACAAGAGTGTCAAACCCACTAGCTACCAGTAGCATGAAGCCACTCAGGTGCTAGATGCTGCCTGGAAGTCAATGACTAAATAAAGAAGTAACCAGAGGAGGAAACGATCTCCAAGGCCAGACACTATTACTGATGCTATGTTGTGCTTACAGACAGGAGCCTAGGATGGCTGTCCTCCGAGAAGCCCAACAAGCAGCTGACTGAGACAGATGCAGATACTTACACCCAATCAATGAACTGCAGTCGGGGATCCCTATTGTTGAATTAAGAAAAGGCTGGAAGGAGAAGCCCTGGGTCCTGCTAAGACTGAACCCCCAGTGAACTAGACTGGTGGCGGGAGGGCGGCAATGGGGGGAGGGTTGGGAGGGGAACACCCATAAGGAAGGGGAGGGGGGAGGGGGATGTTTGCCCGGATACCGGGAAAGGGAATAACACTCGAAATGTATATAAGAAATACTCAAGTTAATAAAAAAAAAAAAAGAAAGAAAAGGCTGGAAGAAGCTGAGGAAGAGTGCGATTTTATAGGAAGACCAGCAGTCTCAACTAACTGGAACCCCTGAGAACTCTCAGGCACTAAGGCACTAACCAGGCAAAATACACTGACTGGTTCGGGACCCCAAACACATATACAGTTGAGGACTGCCTGGTCTGGCCTCAGTGGAAGAAGACGTGCCTAACCATTGGCAGACTTGAGGTCCCAAGGAGTAGGGAGACCTGGAAAGGAGTAGGAGGTGAGGTGGGGATATCTCTTGGAGACAGGGGAGGAGGAGTGGGATGAGGAACTGGGGGAGTGGGGTAATTACTGGACTGTAAAAAAAATAAAAGTTATTTAAAAACAAAGAAGGAAAGAAAGAAAGAAAGGAAGGAAGGAAGGAAGGAAGGAAGGAAAAGAAAGTTCTAAATCTAAATGGCTAGACTCTTGGCCTTTTCTTCCTTAACTGCTTATTGCCTATACCCAGACCTGAGCCTAGTAAAAACTCAGGATCGAACGCGTGGAAAGACAGAGATGAGTTATGTTGTCATGCACTGATAAGGATTTGGAAAGCAGTGATAGCTTTTGGAATAAAACGACTCCATTACTTAGAGACAGCTCATTAAATTTACCAAGTATAAAGAAAAATACAAGCAAAATAATAGTAGTAATAAAACCGTAAGAGCCCTGCAGTACCACCGGGTAAGCAAAACCGACGTGTGGCGATATCCGCCATTATCTGTTGTCTGCTTTGTTCAGAGTCCTGGCCTTATCACCTTCCAGTTCCTGGCTCTGCAGCAGCCCAGTGTTGTCTATAGCACAGGAAGGCTGCATTTGTTGCTGAGGGATTATGAGCCCAAGAAGCTACAGTACAAGGGGCGTAATTATTATTACTAATCTGCATTGAAGTCAAGAAGTGTGCCAAAGAGCTTGCAAGACAAAAGTCTCCTGGGATGATTCTAATAGCACATGAACTGAAATTGGTTCCTTGTGTTGATTATGCCTTCCTCTTAGAGATATGCCTGCCTTGCTAGTCATTCTGGGCCACCCTCAGGTTTCACTGAACCTCTAAGACTCAGCTCTTTCATTAACAGTGCCCATAGTAGTACATCCACCTACGGCATTTTCTCCCTAGCTACCTGAGCCACAATTAGGAATCTACTACTTTTGTACCTAACTTTTGTGTTGTACCTGTTGAACTGAAGTGTATACACTTTAATATCTTTTAAATATGAATTGTTAAATTAAAAAATTAAAGATATATAAGCAAAGCTTTTAAATGACCCCATGCAAAGGAAAAAAAAAACATGATCACTTAAGTTTAAAATTACCGATGTTGATTTAAAAAAATCAAAATAACCTACAATTTCTAGGGACAAAACAAGTGTGCATGCTAACTCTCTCTCTGGATAATTTTTCTCAACATAAATGTTCTCTCTTAGGAGAGCATTTGAAGTTTCCATGTAGTTCAGAGATTTGACTTACCCCCACATTCTGAGTTATACTTTAGTGGGCTGCTCAGCCTTGATATTTAGTGGCCCTTTACACTCAATCCAGTTAAATTTAGCTTATTTTCTGAATATATTTTCCTACCATGGTTCTATCTGTAAGTGTTCCCTATCTTTCCTATGGGTGGATTTTTATTTCTGATTTATCATTTATATAGAAATTCTCTTCTCGTTCTCCTTGTCTCTCTTCATCTTCCCATCTATACTTTAAAGAAAGGTATCATTGCCTAGTCTAGAAAGGTCTGCAATCTTTTGACCCTCAAGATCTTGACCACCCTTCCTCCTGCTTTGAATGGAAATCCTAGGAGTGCTTTGAACTCTCTATGTAGTAGAAGGACAACCTTGAACTTCCGGTCCTCCTCTCTCTGACCAGGACTTCGCAAATACTAGGCATGCATTACACTAAATGAGTTATAGTCCCTACTCTGACAATCTGACAGTGCTTGGACCAGCGTGAATTATAAGAGATGGGCCCCAAAGATGCCCCAACATATAACAAAGACACGTGCTCCACTATGTTCATCGCAGCCTTATTTATAATAGCCAGAAGCTGGAAAGAACCCAGATGCCCTTCAACAGAGGAATGGATACAGAAAATGTGGTACATCTACACAATGGAATATTACTCAGCTATCAAAAACAATGACTTTATGAAATTCGTAGACAAATGGTCGGAACTGGAAAATATCATCCTGAGTGAGGTAACCCAATCACAGAAAAACACACATGGTATGCACTCATTGATAAGTGGCTATTAGCCCAAATGCTTGAATTACCCTAGATGCCTAGAACAAATGAAACTCAAGACGGATGATCAAAATGTGAATGCTTCACTCCTTCTTTAAAAGGGGAACAAGAATATCCTTGGCAGGGAATAGAGAGGAAAAGATTAAAACAGAGACAGAAGGAACACCCATTCAGAGCCTGCCCCACATGTGGCCCATACATATACAGCCACCCAATTAGACAAGATGGATGAAGCAAATAAGGGCAGGCTGACAGGAACCGGATGTAGATCTCTCCTGAGAGACACAGCCAGAATACAGCAAATACAGAGGCGAATGCCAGCAGCAAACCACTGAACTGAGAATAGGACCCCGTTGAAGGAATCAGAGAAAGGACTGGAAGAGCTTGAAGTGGCTTGAGACCCCAAAAGAACAACAATGCCAAGCAACCAGAGCTCCCAGGGACTAAGCCACTACCCAAAGACTATACATGGACTGACCCTGGGCTCCAACCTCATAGGTAGCAATGAATAGCCTAGTAAGAGCACCAGTGGAAGGGGAAGCCCTTGGTCCTGCCAAGACTGAACCCCCAGTGAATGTGATTGTTGGGGGGAGGGTGGTAATGAGGGGAGGATGAGGAGGGGAACACCCATATAGAAGGAAAGGGGCAGGGGTTAGGGGGATGTTAGCCCGGAAACCGGGAAGGGGAATAACAATTGAAATGTAAATAAGAAATACTCAAGTTAATAAAGATGGGGGGAGAGAGAGGGGGAGTGGAGGGAGGGAGGGAGGGAGGGAGAGAGAGAGAGAGAGAGAGAGAGAGAGAGAGAGAGAGAGAGAGAGATGGGCCCCACTCCTAACTGGATTTCTCAGGCCTCAGAGAAGAGAGAGCCGAAAGGAACATGGCGTTGGAAGTGGCTTTATGTTGTGCTCTGTGGTGGGATAACCATCTAAAGTTCACATGAATCAGGAGATTGATACAGGGTGGAAGTCTGATGTTGAACAAAACGTTGTTAGAAAATGAATACAGTCATGATTCACCCGATTAATCTTGTCTATTTTTCTGAAACCGTCTGAATATAAACTTTGAGATTGAATGCGTCTTAATATTGTCCTATGAAGAAAGATGAGAGGTCTAAACAGTACTTGAGTTTTAATGAAAGGTTATTATCATTTAAAAGGTTTCCAAATACTGCAGAAGGAAGAAAACAATAACACCAAAGTTATAAGACCACCAAAATTTAAGATTAAGTGCATACAAAGCAAACTCAGTTGGAAAACGTGCTAGATTTATAAAATTTATAAGCCAGTGAATCCCTGGAAAATTGTTCAGTCCACCTGTGTAGAGTATAAAAGGTTTCTGTTGTTTTGAATTCCTATTGGTGATCATCTGGCATCTGCTTTCAATCTGCAAATGAAAAAAAAAACCTTATTTCTGTTCAAGGAAATCCATTTTACTTAACTGAAAAGAAACTTAGACTTAACAAAGGTACCCAAGACATGCCTGAGTATAATTATAGATCCACTAACTCATTCCTATAGTGGCCTTGACAGTGAGTAAAAAATCATTGGATCACTTATATTTTCTAAAATAAGAAGCAGAAGCCAGGAATGACTAAGTGACTGTCCCACATGTACAAAGCCAACTGCTGGCCAAGTGGTGCTTGGAGCTGGGTCTGCTGGCGTGGAAGCCCTGCAACTCCCATTACGCCATTTGACCGTTCGTCTTTGAAGTTATTCAGCAGGTTTGCTTGTTCAACAAAACTGTGTTCTTTTTCATCAAAGTACCACAAATGCCTTTCTTTCTGACATCTATGTTTTATTTTCGGCATAAAACGCAGTGATATCACGTAGTGACCTTCTTCCGTACAAAGCGCCAGCTTTCTTTCTGTAGAACTAATTTATATCATCTACGTAATACCCTGTGAACTCACACATTGTGCCATCTTCTTCTGGTGTCATATACATCTCGAAAGCATTCTCCAGCTGTAATCCAAATGCTGAACATTTCCAAAGACAACCTAAAAGAATGTTCTAGCTCCACCGGTATCTCTCTGCTCAACACTGCAAAGGACTCACCTTATTCTGAAGCCTAACTCATTCTTGACTCTATGAGAAGAATTTTGCCAAAATCTAGATCTTTAAGGAGAATGGAACTGCCCTGATCCACCAGCTTGGAGTACTATTTGTTCATTTTTAAGGAAACCTACCCATTTTCTATGTTGAAGTTTGTTCCTAGAGAAACCATGTTGACTTCTGGGCATCATTGCTTGCTAAACAAACTATTCTAAATTTACATCCTAGTACTTATATCTTTAGCGATTTTCTTTGGTTCATTTACTACTTAACACATTTCTATTTGTAATAGGATAATATTAGATGGCTATCCCAAATATTCTGAAACTATTTCTGGTTTTTTTTGATGTCAACAATTTCTACAATTAAACATTCTTGAATTTTTTTAGTGCTTTGGGCATACTGCAGACAGAACTGATGGCTTAACCCTCTTATAGAGTTCTAATAATTTCATTTGCCTCGGGCATTAAAGTTAAATGGATATGATAGCGTTTTGATACTTTATCTGTTAAAATATAGAAATTTAATTAAAATTATTCTTGTCTTTCAGTGGACAGTTTCCCCTTCAGCAAGCACATTTATGAACAGACCACTAGGTCACTAAATCAACTCTGAATGAGAAAAGAAGAAACATGAATTTAGAATGAATTTGAGATTCAAGCACAAAGAATTGAAGCTATAAGAAACAAAATATAATTACTTGTTCATCAGGTAAGCGGCATTAGTATCTGTCATGTGAAAGCAAATGAAAAACACCCTCTGAGGTTCTATTTTAGTCTTTGGGAAACATACAATACCTCAGATTGGATAGAAATAAGAAATGTTACTTCTCTTCTAAAATAGGTCTGGCAACTTGTATAATAAGTATTTAAAACAAAGCACTAATCAAAACAAATTAAGACACTTAGCATATGATGCTTATATACTGTTCATATCCTTGATAGCCTAAAATTTATTGTTTTCTTCAGTAAATTTCTCCTCTGCTGATACATCAATTTAATTAGATACCTATTAAAATGTGCTGTGACCCAAGTTCATTTCTTTGGTATGGAAATTTTATGCTTTTGCATTTATATATAATTATAAATATTTGTAGACATAAATTAAAAATAAAATTAGTATCTCAGTTCAAAACATCTATACAATATAGATAATGCATATTCATGACATAAATTGTTTATATCTCATAACAAATTCTGTAAAAATTTATAGTCTTATTTTTAGAACTAGATTTTGAGTTGTTTTACTTTTATGCAAGAGCTAAGTCATAAATAATTTTTACATTTCCTGTATGAAGACATTTATAAGGTTACTTTTTTAAAAAATTTGAGCAAACCATCCTTCTGCTTACAGAAGCATTCATTTCTTTATCTAATGAACTAAACTATTTTCAGCCATATTCTTTTGGTTCATTGGATCAAGATCATTTCTAGAAAGCCAATAAGAATCATATTAATTTTGATGTTTTAGTAAAGGAAATTACTAATAGTCATCTAGTTAATACAGTTCATGGCTTTCTTACAACTGAGCCTTACATTCTTTTTTTGTTTATCTAATCAACTAGTACACGTCAAACAGTCCATTGTGGTTGTTATAACTATTTCTTCATATTATCAACCAAAGAAAGATAAAACAGAGGTCACACAGAGCATCAAGAAGACTCCCCTCATCAGCTAAATTAATGACTCAGGTCTAAAAATGTCTTATCTTAAGGTGTGCTTAATACAACTACATCAGAGCATACTTTAGGTGACCATAATCTTCAGTTATCTCAAGACAAATACCAATGACAAATTGACATGTTTTGCAGCTCATGTTTCATAAATGAATGGTCTGATATGCTAGAGTGAGGTTTAACTAAATGGCACACCAAAACAAGAAGCCAGAATATCAAGTATTTTTCCTAATCAGTGTTTTCACAGGGAGATGCTTGCTATGCTTGGCTTTCCTTAGTGCTTGGCTGCATGGCTGTCATGTTTCTTTTCTGTGCCTTGTAGGGAATTGTGGGACAAGAGCAGCATGATTAAAGCACAACGTTAGAACAGGTATAATTAACTGAAGACAATACATTGAGAATTAATATGGAAAATTATGATCATATATTACAGAGAAGTAAATTATATGACATTGTATTAAATGTCATGCCAAGTTTTTCCTGAGTTATAAACTTTTCCCTTCTTCATCATAGAGAAACATACAGGACGGCATTTTGGAGTACTAGAAAGTTCACTATACGCTTAGTTTTCTGTTTCTCCAGGAATGAGTAAAAAGCTGTAAAATACAAAACGCAGATTGGCATCATCATGCAGTATGAGTTTATAACTTAAGAAATGGGAGTGACATTTATCTCTTCTTATTCTCCAAGCAAAACAGGCAAACAAACAAACAAGTGAACAGAGTAGAAGGCATGGAGGACCTGCTGTACATTATCCTGGAACCTTGGCTTTACTTGAAGTCCTGATCTAGAGCCTGCATGTGCACAGCCACCACTAGAGGGAGGAATCTCAGTGTCACACCTTGGGAGCACACAGTAGGTCCTCTTCACATAAAGCTGCTCACCTATCCAAGAAAAATAAAATAAAATAAAATAAAATAAAATATCCAATTCCTGGGCTGCTGAAACCTTAGGATCTGCAAAAATTATGCACTTTGGTTTTCTCATTTTTTTTTTTTTTTGAGAATCCATACTTGGAAAGCAGTTGTCATCAGAAATGTTGAAAGTGCTTCTAGCCAAACCCACTTATTCACTAACACTAGCAATCAGAGATTAATTGATACATGGTTTTTACTATGCCTTCTACAGTTGCAGACCCATAATTAATCTAATAGTGTCTGACTTCCTACCAAAATATCTTTCTTCAGTCCTGCTTTCTCCTAATTTGTTTTTTTTCCCTCCATTTTTTAATATAAACTGAGTTCTGGGCTGCTTCATATATAGTGGTATCATCCTTCTCTATTCTGCTTCCTAGGCAAATATTTATTTGAGCTCTTACAGATCCTAAGCTAAATTCTGAGATTAAATGGTAAAGTAGATTAGATGTTTGTCCTTGAGGCAAGAAAGAAATAAACAGAATGTTTTCTGAGAGTACACTAAATGCTAAGCACAAGGTATAAAGAGAGGCTATTCGTGAAAATAAATAGGACAGTTAGCCCACCTGGAGAATTAGAGAGGATTTTCTGAACAAGGCAACACTATAACTGAACTCTGAGCCTGGAGGGAGGTATGGGGAGGGGTGATTTAGTAAAGAAGTATCATGGGGGAGTGGGAGTAGAAGGCAAAGGCTTCAAGAAGAGAGGCTTATAAATGAGTCTAGAAACCAACACTGCTTATGTATAATAAGCCTACCATGAACAGAGCCTGTGTAGCTCTGAACTGGTATAGGCAATGGGGAAGCTGGTAACACAGGGTTATTCAAGCTATGAATCTATGGATGAAAAGGGCCTGTGCAGAATCTGGTGGAATCTGAAGCAAAGGTTGTAAAACATTAGATGTGACATATTAAAAAGGGTACTCACATTCATGGTAATATTAATGTTGTGAAGTCGGGAAGTCCTAGACCAGAAGATATAATCTAGTAAGCTTAAGTAATTAAGGAAGTAATTAAGAAGTAAGGCCATTGCAAAACTTTGTCCTCATTTTCCCCCAGAGAGATGGATAATGTTCTAGAATCTTCATCTTACAAATAAAATGGAGAGCCCAGTGTTCTGAAGTTTACTCTCAATCATCCAGTGTTACTAAAAGCTGTATAGGATTTCTGCTCTACACCTCAAATCTACAGGTTGACAACTTGAGAAGGTTACTTGTCTTGCTAATAGTTTTGGGTTCCAAGTAGCTCACTTGTGAGGGCTCTATTTACCTGAATTCCAAGAAATCTGTTCCTTCTCAAAAACCCGTTATTTATGACTAAGTCTTCATAGGGAACTGGCAGATTTCCCTGAGACCATGGAATGCCCTCTCCTATTATATACCTCATTGTAATTTGCCCTTCTCTTGGGTACCTGTTGGCTCTTACTTTTGGCCTTGTAAGAGAGCTTCCAGAGGTTTGACTGTGCATACCACAGCAAAAAACCCCTGTCATAGGACATACAAAAGTAATATTCATTTCCCTCTAATATTCTAACTAACATTTAAACAAGGACTCTAACGTATATAGTAACCTCTGAGGCTAGGCATTGGACAGATAATTATATAAAAGATAAGACTCAAACTCACACCACATCTTCCTGGACCTATCCTAAATTGAGTTTCCCAGAAAGAGAAAGTACAGAATGTAACCAGGCATAAGGCCATGGGCAACAATAAATAAGTAGTAAGAACAACCTTGGAAAAGGTCTCAGAACGAAAGAAGTTGGAGCAAGAAACACAAGTACTAGAGTCATGAAGAAAAAAGACTTCCAAATGAGCCCAGGAGATCTTGGTATAGCTCTTGCCAAACACAAGAATGACTCTAAGAATAGAAATTTGAGGCTTCAGTGGGAAAAAACAAAAACAGTCTCGGCTTAGGGAAATGGTAAGTGAATTAGAAATGGGGCATTGGGGGGGGGCAGGAATCTTCCTTTCTTATCCATAATTGGATCGATCGTCTTCCACACACTAATGTAAAATATATTTGAAGGGTTGAGGTACAAGACAAAGAAAGGGGAAGGAGGGAAAATAGAAATGAAAAGAGGGATGGAGGAAGGAAGAGAAAAATTCACAGAGAGAAAAAAAGAAAGAGAGGGAGGGTCATTTTGAGCATAATTTGGGGTATGAAGGGTGATAGAGTTGCAGTGAAAAATGGGGAAATAGTTTCCCATCATGGTATGGGGACGAAACAACAGGATTTTTAGACGTGGGTAGTCATTTATGCCTTTGAGCCACCAACTACATTTCTCCTTAGCTGCAGTCTTTGAAGATGACAGTAGGCTGCCTAATCTCCAAGGCTTTTTCTAGTTTAAATTTCTGTGCATCTCCTCTTTCCAGCAGTAATTAACAAAGCCTAGAGTAAAGGGTTTTATTTTACGAAGGTTAATCACTCATTAACTTGAGATCTTATTTTGATTGCAGGTGACTATAAAATGTGTTCGCTCATGGTGCACTCCAAGGAAGGGACACAATGATGCTCTACGATTCTTGAGCCTTTGAAGAACTTAATAAGAAGATCTGTGAACAAATGAGCAGCCCGGATCATAAAAATAAGAATAAAAGCCATTTTATTAGATTTTCTAATTTTCTAAGAGTTATTTTCTGTTTTACATATGACAATAATCTTTAAGGGCTTGTGCCTCATACCATTTTATCGTTGATAAAACACTCTGATACGTGCTATTTCATTTGAGTATTAGAATAGCTCGTTGTGTTCCAAGAAGACTTCAGTTATCCACATCCGTTTGATCAGTGTTTCGGGATGGTGGAGTTGAGTCTCCTGGCTTCCTATTAAGGCACCTGCACTTAGGACAGACTTCATGAGAACACAGAAAGTTTTTATTTACGGCATAAAGACTTGCCTCCCAATTTAAAGTAAGACTGATCCGTGTGTAAAAGCGAGGTAAATTCTACCAACAAATACTGTCGTTTACACACGCCATATGCTTGTGTGCATAGAAACATGAATACCAAGCATTAAGGCTGTTTGAATAGATTCTAACTAAAAAAGAATTTCTTCCCTGGCTGTTCAACCAACTTCCTCAGAGACAGCATTAAAAACAACACTAAAACACTGGCGAAAAACAACCAGTCTTAAATCCTGCCTAGCCTAAATCATAAATTGAGCGTAGGGCGATAAGTTTTAAGAATTCAAGCTTTGACACAATTTCAATAGATATTATGTAAATTGGGTCTTTAATAAAGTTACCCTGCTTTTTATTATATTGTAGGGATGAAATCATATAGTAAAGAGATGCAACTCTGGCAATCTCCCTCACTCAAATGGATTTGTATCTTTTTGTCTGATGCCCATATATTTTAAGCCACAGAAGACTTTCAAACTTTACTGCATGTCTGTTAAGTGCTGCCTCGAATATGGTTTGTGAAGGTGATTTTTTTCCATCTACTAATCTGGTGTTTCTCCATTCTGTGTGCATAAATGAGCCATTAAATACAAGAAGCAACAAGGAAAGCCTAAGCACTTCCTCCAACCAATCCAGGAAAGATGGTATGAGTGTCAGGAATCTCTGGCTTCAGTGATTTCCAGATGCTTGTCAGGGGAAATGCCTGGCTGTGAGTACTCAGGGAGTTCCCAACTTGAAAGTGCTTAGGAAGTCTTGGGGATTTTGTCTTAATATGAAGATTCTGAGAGTCAATTTGGGGTTGATTCAGATTTTTGTTTGTAGCATGTGATTGATATTTCCGGTGCTCATCTGTGGACCACTTTGATATGAAAACATCCCAGTGTTCCTCAAACTGCAGGCCAGGGCTGTGGCCTCAAAGCCCCTAAACACTTGCAAAAATGCAAATTGTCAGACTACCCTAGAGGCCCACTGAATCAGACATTCTGTAGGCAGGAACTCTATGTAAAGTTCTTATCTGCTCAAATCAGTGGTTCTCAATCTTCCTAAGGCTGCTATCCTTTAATACAGTTCCTTATTTTGTGGTAACTCCAACCATAAAATTATTTTTGTGGCTACTTCCTAAGTGTATTTTGGCTACTGTTATGAATCATAGTAAATCCCTGTGTTTTCAAATGGTCTTAGGCAACCCTGTGAAAAGGTCCTTTGACTCTCAAAAGGGTTGAGATCCGTAGACTGAGAACAACCACTGGCTCAAGGGATCAAATTCAAGAAACAGAGTTCTTATATAATTGTTTCCTAAAGGAAAAACATCTGGCTGCTTATGGCTGGAGCATGAGGGGGCCCTTATTCTTATACAGCACTTTACCGTTCAACAAACTTTCCTTCTTTACCTATTGTGGGCTTCTTAAAATAATCCTATACAGTAACTAAAATAGATAGTTTCAGTATTTTCAAATTTGAAGCTGCAGCTCAAAATAATTCAGGGATTTGCACAAAGTCATAGCCTACAAGGAGCGATCCAAATTTAGAACCTAGATCTTCTGAGTCTTGGGAACCCAGAGGCAATACATACGGAGAACAGGGCCATCCATTGAAACCTCCAAGCAACAGCTTGGAGAAATGGTATCTCTAGGGCGCAGGTGATGGCAAGAAGAGGCTAGCACATTCAGGCCACTTCCTATCAGGTGGGTCACAGCTGTTTGTACTTGAAGCTAGCTCTAATCCCTTTTGGCTTGAGTTTGCTGTTATGCAGGATCAGCTTTGGGAAACACAAATGCTGGACCTTCAACAATTTACTTAGGGCATGAATCACCACAGTTGTCCAATCCATTTTAAGTCAAAATTACATAAATCAGGAAAATTGCCTTCCCTTTACATCGTGTGTGCATATATATATATATATATATATATATATATACATACATATATATATATATATATACACACACACTCACTTGCTCGACATTTACAGAAATGCAAAAATTCAGCTTGCCGTTGTCTCATGAGGTTTGTCTGTTTTGTTTCTTGGGCCATAAATGACAGCAAACAGCATAATTCATGGGTGCATAAACAGTTCTTAGTAAAATGTATATAAAATGCCATAATCCTAGATGATAGACAGCATGTTGAACTCCAGTCTTTACAACATACATTTAATGAAGGATTTTATGGGCAATGGATGATCCTTAAAGTATTAGTGATAGCCAATAAATTTTGATTACCTTTAGTGACTTAGCTACAGAGAAAGCAAAGCTCATAATTGTCACAGACTCTCATTGAAGGCCCACAAAGTTTGTTTTCAAATAGTGAATTATAAGTAGTAAAAGAAAATAAAGAAATCGCATATGGTGCCAGGAGTTTGTTTGAGTGTTGACACTTTCTTAGTGAATGTAGGAGTTCCAGATGCCTTATAGAAGAGGAGTCATGTTTCCTCTTGAAATCTGAGCAAGATTTATTATATTTTATTGTCAAATAATTCATCTTTTTTGTTGTTTCTTTCCCCCCTTTAGTACAGAAACAAGCAGGGAAGTAAATACATTTGGGAAAATAAAAATTAATTAACTTTCACATTACCACTTAGTTTCTCTCTAAATCCCATATACTTATTGGATATATTTTCACTTAAACGGGGAAAGTATTACCATCATTGAAATATTATAATGCCCTTCAGACATCAAAGAAAGATGGAATTATAAATATCTAGTTCTATATCTCAATTTTATATTAATTACAATCTCATTGTTGGGTAGATTTTCCATTTTACCATATATATGCTCGTATTATATCTCCATAGGTTTATGTATATGAATAGTTACAAAGAAACTTTGGTCAGTATATACACCGTAACAAATACGTTTCTTGAGCCACTGTAGTTGTTTGAGATCTAGTACCCTATGAATGTCTTTCCAGATATGTGCTGCTAATACCGAGGAGTGGTCCGTGTGTTCATTGAAACGTCATAATTTGCAAGTATGTTATCGAGTCCCACCTATTTCCAATTGTCTATGGCTTATAAAGAGAGGTACATGGGTTTCAATCCATCAAGAGTAAACATCGTGGATGTCCGTGTTCAGGTTCAAAAGTTAGTAAGAGCAGGACTTGAACTTCCAACAATTGATGAAAGCCCTATTAAAGCGGTGAAGTAGGTGGGCTTTGTTAAAAACAAATACAAAGCAGCAACAACAACAGAACTTGAGTCTGTATCATGAGTAAAGGCCCAGAGATAAGTATGTACTACATGGCACTCCTTTGCCTAGCAGTCTAAAGGCGCGTTCAGACTCACTCTATTTAGAAAGGAACTTCGGGCACTACATGGCTGCTGACTTCCAGATCTGTGGCTCGCACTTTGGTTCCTTGGCTTCATCAGGTTCTCCTATGAGTTTTATGAGGACTTGAAGTATCCTCTAAGAAACAGCCAGGTTAGGCATGCATGCGTCAGGCTATTTCTTTCAAGTTTGGCCATAATTATGCCGTTTTCTTCAAAAAGAATAGCAATTATAGAATATGAAAGCAAGGTGTTCACTTCCTTATTACTACGCACAATGGGACTAAAGGTTATATTAAATGAAAACCATGGTCGATTCCAAAGTGCCAACAGAAACACTTGTTTTATGGAAAGAAGAAAGTAAATGTTTTGAAGACTCGTCAGCTAAGTTCCTGTCATCGAAACATCAGAACAACAAGCCTCCCTTGTCTCCTATTGCCATTCCCAACTATTCAGGGCCACACACTCACTAGGAGAGGATTTTTCTCTCCGTGCCATTTCAGTTTCTCAGTGGCAAGCATCTACTGTGGCTGCCAATGGATCAAGTTCTTCTTCCTCTCCTCCCCTGGAAGCTCGCACGTCTAGCAAAATGTCAGAAACAAAGTGGAAGCATGCCTTTCCCAGGCTAGACTTGCAAACAGAAAGTAACAGCACTATTCTTCACCAGGAAGCTGACCCACAAAGCAGACTAGATCCAGTTTGGGGATTGAGAAGAAGGGCAGCTAAGGAAACAAAGGTAAGTCTCTGTACAGTTCCTTCTGACAGAGCTCCACCAACCTCAGAAATAAAGCCTTGTCTCAGTCAAAGAAAAGAAAAAGGAGGGCATGTCAGGTGAGGGCTGGAGAAGCAGTGGACTCATAGGTGACTCCTTTGCATGCTGTTTGTCTGTCTCCCCTCTCCCTGGGAATAACTGGAGCTGAATTTGTTTTCTCAGACTCCATTTCTACGCTGCTGTAATATCTGATAAAGTATGATAATTAAAAACAAAACAAAACAAAATTCCTATTTCTTTGAGCAACCATCATGCAAACACTTATCTATACCACATACAGATATTTATGTAATGAGAATGCCTCTTCTAGATGTAGACATCTATGCATTCCCTTACGTGGAAGTGTGAGAATCCATTTATTCTGCTCATTAAGGTATAGTCATTTCCCTGACTATACCTTAGGAGGCAGGTGGTGCCAACTTACAAAGACATCGCGAACTTTTCAAAAATTTAAATCAAGTTTTATACATTCAGAGTAGACACATGTCTCACCTTTAATCTTGCAATCTGGGAAAAACAAGTCACTTCTAGAGCAAGTATAAACGTAGAACTTGGCTGCTAGCAAAGGGTTAAAGATGTTAGGGAATATGAATGTCAGCAGCTGAGACGGCATGCTTGTGTGTTTGCAAAAATATTTTCTGCATTATGTCCAAATCCCTTTGCAAACAGATAAATTACTCTATAAATCGTATTACCCCCGTGCGGATAAATCACACATGCAGGTTTACAAAGCTGGAGAGCTACAAGGGGAAGTCCGCTCTGGTTAGGAGTGTATTTGGGATTCTTCATTACTCAAAGCTCAGGGAATGAGGAAATAAGTACTCACACACTATCATGTGCTCGCTCCCTTGCCGTCTGGAGCAACACATGTACACATACACCACATGCGTGCACACGCAGAGCACGCCAAATCACACCACACACAATTTCATCTCTAACAAGGCTAGAGACTCCAAAGCAGGACATTCCGTGACAGCCAACCAAATTTATTTCTGAGAAAAGAAAAGAAAACTTTGCTGCTGTAGGCAGCTCTGACACAGAACTGCTCCCTGATGCCCCGGGGTTTATGCGCTATCAGCGCCTTGCACACAGATTAGAGGTTGATTTTCTATGGCATACTGTTTTTTTATTGCCACAGCCAGCAATATTACCTAGATAGACAGACCAACACCGGGTCATTATATTTGGAAGAAATGGGATTTTAAAAGATCTCCAAGGAAAAGACTTTCTTCTTTCCTCCTCTTTTTTTCTATTATCTGTCAGAGTCAAGTAACGCTGGGGTGGGGGAAGGTAGGAGAGAAATACAGGATAGAAGCTCTGAGCTTTAAGGAAATAGAGTAATGACTAGGTATCATCCAAGTCTCTCTACCTTAGAAGGGTCAAACTCTCAAGGACTTGGGATGCTTTTCCAAATCTCCATCCCAAATTATATTGCAGAGGTTGGCAGAGCTTCCTAGGCATAAGACTTTGAACTCTATAATCAATTTGCAGTATCTAATGTAATGTCAGGGAAATGCCTTCTCCACCTCTGTTTAAGTTTTCTATTCTTAAAGGCCTGCCATTAGCTTGGATCCTTTTCTTCCATTCTCCTCACTCTTGTGTTGATTTCTATCCACATTTCAAAAAAGCCCCAGTAATCATCCAAAGTTGTAAGACTGATTTATTGCCTAAGATGTCAATTCAGAGATCGTTACAGAAAGTCTTCTATCAGAACTACTGCTAGGGCAGACTGAGCCTTGCTGAGCAACACGCGCGCGCGCGCGCGCACACACACACACACACACACACACACACACACACACACACACGAACAAGGAGAATGCAGCCATATGTACCACGCTTTGAAAGCCATAACTCAACAACTCTTGTGTCTGAATCGAGGAACCTCAACAAAACTCTTAAGTGCCAAGCGTGAGCAATTACCACAGCATGAATACAACCCAAAGCCACTAACGCCATAGATAAAGTTCGGCTTTCTTGACTGGAGAAAACAACGTTCAAAGAACCGAACAACATTCCAAAAGCACCCGGCTCTGGACAGGGACCAGATTCCCTTGAATTTTGTTTCCGACTAAATCTTCAAGTCAATGCAAGGGAAACACACACACACACACACACACACACACACACACACACACACACACACACACGCCCACAAACCCAGGGCAGCTGGAGTTCAATATCACACACACACACACACACACACACACACACACACACACACACACACACACACATTAGAAAAGTTGCTCACAAGCCCTACCTGAGGATGGCCGTGTCCCCCTGCCTCACGGTGATGTTGTCCGTGCCTCGGTTAAAATCCACGCTGCGAACGGGCAGTCCTGTGGGAAGAAGGCAGAGCAGTCTCAGTAGGACCAGCGGCAACTGTTTCCGATCAGGTTGAACTCTCCCGACCATGGTGGCCTCGGCGAGTTGGTCAGCGGTGGACTCGCGTGTGCGCGCTGCTGGCCACGGAGAGGGGCTCTAGCGCGCGGGGCTCGCAGCCACTGCCAAGGCTGCTCGGGCGGGTCCAGCGCTCACTCCCTTCCACTTTGCCTCGCTCTTTTCCCTCGCTCAGTCTCTTTCCCCTCTGAGATTTAACAAAGCCCTCATCAAATCCAAGCAGGAGTGGGGGAGAAAGTGGAGGAACAAATTTTCCGAAGGACTAGTGCAAATATAAAATGCTTTAATGATGAGGAGGCGACTGTCAATGGCAGGGGTGCTTCCTTAGACTCTCTGTAGCTGGCTGCTTCTCTGCCAGCGTCTGGGCTGAGCTCCTTCTCTCTGTAACCCACTTTCCCAGGCAGCAGGAGAGCCTGCCAGGGAGAGTAAAGAAACAGCCTCTCGCAGCAGCAGCAGCAGCAGCGGCAGCAACCCAGGAGCTCTCTCCCCCTCCTCTTTCCTGTTTCTCCCTCCAGTCCCTGTTCTCTCTCTACTCAGCACCTCCCCCCTATCCTGCTGGTTTTCAACAGCCCCGCCACGTCATCCCCTCCTCCCACCCCTCAGCGTGGCCCCTTGCTTTGCACAACTGCCCCCTTCACCAGCAGCCAGTCTCAATGAAAGCCTGATGCGCCTTTGGGTTGTCAGGACAACAGCTCCATCTGAGGCCTGGCTGATTTCCTTAAGAAGAGGGGATGGGGCTCAGAGGTACTGTTAAGACAGGGAAGAGGAGGTGGTCTTAAGCTATAAAAGAACAGGAGAGAGGGTCCAGGAAAGAAGAGCAAAGGCATGGCAAGAAAGAACCGCAAACCTTCACAAACGAAGCCACATATACATGGATAGGAAGTCATACTGCAGAATGGACCAGAAAGATGAGGAAAGGAGAGGAAACTGTCCAGGCTGAGTCTCAAACTGAAAGCCAAGGTTGATTTTGAAGTCCTGGCCATGGCTTTCCACACTCCCATGGTATTCACCCTTTCTCCTCTCCTGAAGTATTTAAAAGGTTTATTTTATCTCTCCTCTTCATTCCCTCCCCCTCTTGAAAACCCCTTATGAAAGATGGATTGGAGACAATGCTGGTATTGAGTGGTCCCGGGTGTGAATGCTTGTCTTGTCTTCCCCAAGTGCCAGCCTCAGCAGCTGATCCTTGATCCCCCAAATCAACTTCACTCTCCAGGAAACCCGCAGGCAGACACGTGAGTGACGGGACTTGGGATAATCGTTCACATGACACACGTTGCAGAAAGCTCACCAGTTTGTAACGCCACTTGCTTCCTAGACAAGAGATCTCCTTTGCAAGGAGATCTAAGTCTACAGACAGCACTCTACTGAAAGCTGATGTCCAGCAAGTGTAAGGAACTAGCATTTGTCACCCCTACACAGCTACCCAAAGGGTGAACACCAGAGTTACTCAAGTGAGAGTTTCAATGTCAGACAGTTCCTCAGCCCTGAGGCTGAAGACTTTTCTGTCCTGAATATTCTCTCTTTCCTCTCCCTCTCCCTCCCCCTCCCCTCCCCCTCCCCCTCCCCTCCCCCTCCCCCTCCCCCCTCTCTCCAAGCATTCACAGAGTACAAAAATCAGTTATAAACTCTACAAAACAAATTGTAGTCAGCTTCCTATGGTTGATATTACAAGACTCAGTTCTCCAATCAAGAGGCAGCAAACACTCCCAGGTCCCAGGCTGTATGCAAAGGAGGCCCGAGGCAGACTTTCAGGGTTTGAGCAAGCAAACCACCCTCAGACCCCAAGAATAATCAATCACTCTTGGTTTCCTTTTGGCCTCCTGTCACCAGCAGAGCTTTTGAATTTCAACTGTTTCCTCTGTGATAGCAAGGACATTTGACAAGGGCAACAGTACATGGCTTCTTAGTTAAGGTGATAGAACATCCTGGCCAATGCAACATGGTGGGGAAAGGTTTGGCTGGCTTACACTACTACATCACAGTCTATCATTGAAGAAGCCAAGACAGGAACTCAAGGCAGGAATTTGGAGGCTTAAAGCTCCTCATGGCTTGATCAGCCCCGTTTTTCTTAAACAACCCAGAACAATCTTTCCCAAGGATGGTTTGGCTACAAGTGGTCTGAAACCTCCCACCCCCAATAACTAAAACAGAAAATGCCCACAGACTTGCCTACAGGACACTTTTATGAAGCCGTATTCTCAGTTAAGAATCTCTCTTCTCGGAATCTTAGAAAGGACTGGAAGAGCTTGAAGGGGCTCGAGACCCCATATGAACAACAATGCCAACCAACCAGAGCTTCCAGGGACTAAGCCACTACCTAAAGACTATACTTGGACTGACCCTGGACTCTGACCTCATAGGTAGCAATGAATATCCTAGTAAAAGCACCAGTGGAAGGGGAAGCCCTGGGTCCTGCCAAGGCTGAACCCCCAGTGGATGTGATTGTTGGGGGGATGGCAGTAATGGGGGTAGGATGGGGAGGGGAACACCCATATAGAAGGGGAGAGGGAGGGGTTAGGGGGATGTTTGCCTGGAAACCGGGAAAGGGAATAATAATCGAAATGTAAATAAGAAATGCCCAAGTTACTAAAGATAAAAAAAAAAAAAAAGAATCTCTCTTCTCTTGCACAGCTAAGATTGTGTGAAGCTGAGTAAACTAACTAGGACACATGGTTACCTACAGACATTTGTAACTAAATCACAGTAAGGGGAATAAGCTATGAAACCCTGGAAGAACTCAAGCCCTAAGCAATTATTCACAGCTGGCATTTGCCTTGTACCCCAGAATATTTAAAGGAATTTTTTGGGCAGCATTTTATCAGTTAAAAGGTAGATGACTTCCTACAGATTATGTGAGAAAAAAAAAAGGTATTTTGTCTTTGAAGAAAATACCTTAAAGTATTGGAATCTGAATTGTCCCAATTCAAGGTTTATAGAGTCAATTCCTTTTATTTGCACTTGATTTATTTCACATAAATCAAGATGTCCTCTGTCAGTGGTGATGAGTCTGTCATCTTCTAAGCCAGGAAGGAACCACGCCTGGCTCAGACACGGCTGTTGAAATTTTGAGCTCATTTTATCAGTGAAGAAATGGCTGGATAAAGTGGTTAGTTGAATCATAAGTTCTGTAATTGTCAATGTGAATGGAACAAATGAGTTTCGCATGCTTAAAGGGTTGGCATCAAGACTACAAGGGGAAGAGCATCTCTCTTCCCATACATTGCCAACAGACTTGACCATCTCTGCCAAGGGTATTGTTGCTTTCTGAAATGGACGATTTGCTTACACAATGACTTAGATAGAGGATATGCTCTCTTGTTGTTAGGTGTTCCTCTAATGTCAGAAGGAAAAAATAAAGAGATGGTGGACAGAGACATTACAGGACTAGCATGGGTGACCTCATAGGAACTGTTTAGAGCAAACATGATGTTTGAAACCCAATGCACAAGATAATTCACAGAAGTGGGATCAGGAATGTAGTACTTGTAGTTAATGAGTCCCACTTTGGATTTGTCTCTGTAGCCCTACTAAGAAAAAGATATTACATAGTCAAGATTATAATCACAATCAAATTAGAAAGAATTAAACTAATTAAGAAGACAAAAACCAAAAGTACATATTTGCATAGGAAAAAATACAAAAAGTAATTAAAAGATATATATGCATATATATATATATATATATATATATATCTTTATTAAGCTTAGTCTGGTTCTTAGGGCAACTTTTTTCCACTTAATTGACTTGTTGTGAGCACATAAGGTAAAACACAATCTTTAAAGAATGATCACAGTTTAGAGAATCTCTAAAGCAGAGTGTTCAGCGACTCAGCCCAACTCAAGAAGAATTTCAGACAGGAAGCTTATTAATAAAGTTGATAACTCAGTGGAATTTACATTCAGGTGGAACTTAAGGAACTTCTCTCTCCCAATACTTGTCCCCAAAGGAGAGTTTATGATTGTTAAATATAAGAAGGGAAGAATGGTAGACTTTCCTCTCCCACTCATAGTGTAAGCACCAGCCTTCATAGAGTAATGAATTCATCAACTTCCCCTGGCCTGGTGCAGTGTAGACTCTCAGACAATCCCCTCTCCATGCCCTCATTGAGCCTTGGTTTACTCTCTTAAAATCCCCTACTTTCTTATACTCATGGTCAGTCTCCTCCAAACTACCTTACTGTTAACTCCTCTACTGCTCTCCTTTCTTAGACATGTCGAGAGGGAAACAGATAGGTGACTTTCTGAAAGGTGTACAGGCTATTTTTCTAGAATCACTCTATACATCCTTGTGAGCAGCTTGGCAAAAATGAACATACTTGGGTTATTTGTGAGGCGAGCATGGCTGTTAGCCATATGAAACAGCCATCATCACCCAAGTAAGATGATCTTAACTACTACTTTAAAATAACATACTGCCTTTCCAAAAGAGGCTTTAGGAGGTTCTGGCACTCTCCAGAGACAAATGCTGCAAGAAAAACAAAAACTGGCTCACATCTGAGTACCCTAAGGAGCATGAAGCATTTGTTCCGGTGTTTAGCTTTGTAAGGTAGCAGACTCCCACGAAATCCAAATGCAGCCTGAAATGTACAACTAATTATTTGGCTGCACTGCTTGAATTTTATGCTAAACTTGTATATAACATTATTAATGAACAGTTCAAAATTTCCACAGTTGTAAGGTCTTAATCCTAACATCATGTCTGTACCTCCTTTCATAAGTAGAATTAGCATTTCCACGTGACCTAGAAATGCAGAATTGTTAAAACTTTCGGATCCCTTGCTATCGTATCCTCATTGATTTCATTATAAGCTAGCAGTGTTCAGGTACTTTGGCTTGTGCTCATGAGTATGGCATTATCTTGGGATTTGTCATCGGAATTTGGTACCTTTAAATTTAACTTTATTCATATACGCCTTCCTGTCTCGAAAAACTCTTCGGCCTCAAGTCAGTTAAAGTCCAGTTTTCCCTCATAGGCCCCCAGTGATGTAAAACCCCTGACTGGAAAGTCTGCATGTCGAAAATCAGTCTAAGGTTTGCTTTTAGTGCATGTCATGGTTCATTGTTATCAAATCAGTCCTCGGCCTCTAACAATGTGGGTTTTGCTCACTTGTTCTATTTTTACAGGCATCAGTGCTTGGATGTGTCCCAGTTTCACAAGGTCTTGGAAATTGCTCAGCTACCTGTGTCCCCACATTTCACTTCTGCTCTTGGTTACTCATAAGCACGCCCGTACTCACTGTTACTAGCCCTCTAGTGCCCCTGTACACTTAACTCATTTTTCTTTTTATTTCAAAGAATTATATCCACTGGCCACACTGGCCTTGGGCTCACCCTTTTCTTAGATTTTAAGCTCCACCATCATGGGCACCACTCACAAGGCGGTAACCATGTCCCAGCAATGTTGGATCTGAATGCTTCTGCTCTATCAGGATACCTTTCGTCTAATGGGAAGGACATTGGAGCATCTGTGAAGATGGAGGGAACAACACTCCAGAGGAACAGAATCTCAGTATCGCAACTCAGGAAATTCTACCCTCTATCAAGGCTGCTTGTAGTGAACTGAATTCCTGCACTCAGAAAATAGATCAAGGAGGAATGAGGAAGAGTAGAAGCAGAGTACTCTATGTTTTTTTTTTCCGGAGCTGAGGACCGAACCCAGGGCCTTGCACTTGCTAGGCAAGCACTCTACCACTGAGCTAAATCCCCAACCCCAGCAGAGTACTCTAAAATGAAGTATAAGCTTATGACTCACTCAGTCACTCAGTATGTGTTCATTGATATGGTAGTGACTTAGAGAAACCAAGCCTCTGAGCTCAGAGAATCTGCAGCCTAGAAGTCAAAATAAATATTAAGCAAGTAAATATATTCATATTTTGTGCAAAGTGAAACCTGTGGGAGAAGAATATGGGTGACAGGGTATAAATGTGCTATAGATATTGTGAGGAAAAGGGACATAAACAAAGCTAGCTTGAAACATGATAAGGAAGACATGAGAATGTCAAGAATGTATCTTGAAGTTTAAAAAATTGCATGTTAAAGGCACTTAAATAATAATATGTACATGCTATACCTTTCAGTAGAGAGGAAAGCGAAGCCCCTACAGAGCAGTTTATGTGTTTGCTGCAGTGTAGAGTAGGGAAGAAATGGATGAAATTATACATTAAGAATCATTATATCATAATGAAACCATTCTAAGATTAGGAATCTATGTTGTATTCTAGTGATAATGGACAAAGGTTTGCAATGAATGATTTAAATGATTCAATTGACATTTTACAAAGAGTGTTAAGAATACAACATGAACAATGCATTATCTCAAAACTTCAATAGCAATGAAGAATCAAAGAGAAGGACGTCTTAGTTCCTCAGTGCAGACTAGCATAGGGTATGGGATGATGCTGAGTTAAAAGTGAAGATGACATTGACTGGACGGGCTCAGGATGGGTGCTTTCTCCTCAAGTGTCTATATTCTGCCATAAATCATCTCTGCTTTTCTCAGGTGAGCCTCTAACCTCACTCTATTGGTTTAACTCTGGTGCATGCCTTTGAAAAGGTACCACTCCTCATGGCAAGAGCTGAGAGAAAGCAGAGTAGACTGTCATTAATATCAACTGTACAGAAAAATTGCTTGCCAAGTGTAAATGCTGCATGCCCTTAATTATGGTTCTTATATGTTAATAGAATATCAGTAAAGTAAAAAAGAGTTTGTAAAAATTTTGTTAAAGAATAATGAATGCATAACTTGATGGACAGATGTCATACAATAACTAAAGTTTACTAAATATATTTTTTGCATATCTATATTTTCCAGATGATAGCTAACCTGTTCAATTTGAATGGAGTGCCTAGCTAAATATCTCGAGGCTATAAGTCATGTAAATAACACTAATATATTTTCTCCAGAGCTTACTGACAATATTGAGCTCCAGGGCAAGTCTAGTGCTGGGTCATTATATTAACCAAAGTGTCCCAGAAGTGTGCATGCTTCAAAGTAGCTTCTTTTCCTCTCTGGCTTATCATTTACATTTTTGGCCCTCTCCAGTTTGAGTAATGAATGTAGACGCATTGCTTAGATGAGAGGAAAGGAACTCACAAGACCGATCTCATCAGTCAGTTGCTATATATGAAAACATTCATAAATATTATTAATAAATATGTGAAAGCACCATGTAGCAGCTCCTATGCTGAGATCTGAAATGTTCACCAATATACAAAACTGACAATCTACCCTAGTGTGGCTCTCACAGAGGAATTACATTAAAAGCCCATCCTTGAGAGAGACAAACATGATTTAGAGTAGAGTTTTAGAGTAGGCTTTCCAATGGTGAAGGGCCAAAATTAGCCACTACATATATCCAACACTCTCCTTGGTTCTCAGCGGGACTGAAATGTAATAAAACTCAGACTACTTATCCAAGAACTCACAGCCAATACATTACAACCAGGTGAGCACTTCTGTAGCAGAGAATGAGGGGCCCTAAGCAGGGACTGCCTTGTGAGAGAATAGAATGTAAAAAAGATGAACCAGAAGGGTTTTTGGGAGAAAATGGTATTTTATATACTCCTAGAATGCATGCAAGGAGAGGGAAGTAATGCCCTTTGCAAGGGGTAGCTATGTGAACCAGCCTGTGATGAAGGATGGAAATCCAATATCTGACTGAAGCTTGGGATTCTGTCTAGAGAAAAGTTCTGAACTCATTGAAGGAAGAGTTCCATTTCATCCCATAGTTTCAAAGCTACTTTAGATTTTGGAAAAGCCGGGAGACCTGTGAGTCATCAGAGTGGTAGAATGTTCAATGAGGAAGTTAGTCAGAAGCCTGAACTGAAGTTGTTAAAGTCATAATAAGAAAGCTAAACACCATCAACTATGTACACATTTTTCTTCCAAAAGAGTTGTAAGGAAAGGAAGCCTTTGCTCCAATTTCCATTAACTGAGAAGACAAGTTGTAGAAAAGTGTGTAGCGGGAAAGATCGGAAAAAGTTAAAGTGGAAAATCATTATTTTAAAGTGAGGGTCGCTGAAGTGCTCGACAAGCATGCTAATGAGTTTGACCTTCATTCCGTAGGCAGTAGGGAATCGTTAAAAAAGTTGAGCAAGTGAATGACATAATCAGATCTGTGTTTTAGGAAGATAACTTACTGGCCATGGAGTAGGACATACACTGGGACAAGTTAAAGTTGGGAAGCGCCTGTTGTAAAGTCTCTGATAGAGCAAAAGCAGGACTTGAAGAAAGCAGGCTTCAGCACAGTGACAAGGGAAAAGAGGAAGCAAAAGCCTGCAGAAGAATGTCACTGAAAACTGACGGGACCTGTCAATTGGGTATGGGAATAGAAGAAATGGAAAAGGCAAAGGATTTCTCTGCCTTCTATCTTCTTTCTGCTTATAGTTTTGGCTAATAAAAATGTGAAATTTGAATTATTTTAAAAGAGCTAAATTTACAGGAAATTTGGAAATTCTACTTTTAGATCTCTGGCCTGGCTCCTAAATTGGTATCCAAATAACCTGTACTCCCAGACGGGCATGCTTATGAAATTGTCATAGAAATATGATCCTCTTCACAGAGGGGCTGTCTTTGAGGTCCAATGAACTAAGTCCAGAAAGTCCAATTCTTTCCCCATAATTTTTGTTAGCTTCTCTCTAGTCTGTGTTTGTGCAAATTCAATATATTTATATAGCATAATTGTTTGCTGATAATGAATTTCATCCTGACTTTTACAAATGCATGTCCCGATAGCAATTAAGCTGATTTCTCTTTCAAGAAGAAAAAGGATCTGAACTTGTCTCCCTCTGCTGGTTATATGTTGAGGTATCATGGTGCTTATTTAACTAGAATAATAGAAAGAAGGAGACATACCTGAAAATAAGATAATAATTTCCTTTTTACAATTATAGGGCTTTGCAGTTCACAATGTGCAGAGACACACATCATTTCACGTGTTGTCTTTATTGCAGTTCTGGGAGATAAACAGTGGGAGCATTGCCACCCCAGTGGTTAGGAAGTCACTCTGAGACTCCAAGCCAGTAAGCTCACATATGAAATTAGAGGAAAATCAGGAGGCATATGTAATTAGAAAAAAAATGTTCCAGTGTTAAAGATAGGGGCAATCTGGATCTTTCTGTTTACTCCTTTCCAATTCTACAGCTGAAACACGGACCTGAGATGTTTACTCAGTGCCTCCCTGTTGTATAGCTGAGAAGGAGAGCTGATATAGCTCTTCAGAAACAGTGAGACCTGTATTTATAGAACAACACCTAGAAAGTATTCTTTATACTATACCATGCTTCCTGTCTAATAATCCCGGGATATTAATATTTTGCCCACCTGCCCTGTAGCATGGCCTATATGGATTTGTGTCCTCTCACAATTAGTAATCAAGACAATGTCCTGTAGACATGTTCACAGGCAAATGTGGTGTCGCTCTGGGGTCCCCTCTTTTCTGGTGTGTCCAGTTAAGAGCTGGACCTAACTCTGAAAAACTTATAAGCAAGTAAGCAAAAAAGGAAGGATGAAAACACAGGCAAAGAGGTCAGTAGGTCAAACAAAAAAAATGCAAGACTTAGTTACTATTCACATACAGAAGGGTTCTATGCAGCTTGGGACTCTGAAACTTCAGGAACGAGTGCAGGTTTGAGACATGTTTAGGTATCAGATAATGTGTGAGCAGAACACCTTGGCATGGATTCCCTCACCATAGCGCTGCCTGGCACTGTCTTCTAGTTTTCTCTATACTCGCTTACAGGCAGTCTATAACAATTAGTAATCGGGAAAATGTCAGGAGAGTGCACACAGGCAAATGGTGGCGGTAACTCCTCAACCGATGCTCCCTCTTTTCAGATGTGTGAAGACATGGCTCAGCATCATAGTCTCCCACGTTGTCCCATTCATAATGAACATGCCCATTCTTTCATGGATGGAAATAGAAACCGATAAAAATAAATTATACTTGCTTGTGGGTGATTTACAATTCTAACTTCTGTAGGACTATGGATATTATGCAAGAAGAGCTAAAGTCGATGCATTTCAGATTTCTAAAGAACATTTTTAATGTAAGTATACTATAGTAAATCTTGATTTTTTTTTCCTGACACAGAATAGAACTCTATGGTGAAAATTGCAAAGATAGTTCAATATCCAAATTTGAAGTATGAAACTGGTTTGCGTAATCTTAACTTATTAAGTCATAATATCTACTTACACAAGAGAGGGGGCCATTAAATACCTAGAATATTAAATCAATACACATAATCTATTCAAAAGGTTGATCAATGAATTATTTTCGGTTTTGAAATCATATGTATCTATGTGAGTCTCTATAGAGGTGTGTAGGTGCCCATGGAATGGGTAGAGATCTCCTGAACCTGTAATTACAGGCAGTTGTGAGCTGCCTGGTGTACATGCTGGGAATGGAACTCTGGTCATTTAAAGCAACAAGAACTCTAAATGCTGAGAGCTATCTTGATTCCTGAGAGGTTTTATACATGTGCCTTTTTTGAGTGTAAATTATCAGCTAAGAATAGAGAAATAATGACTTTCAAATATAGTACACACATATATAAACAAATACAGACATTGGGGAAAATGAAGACACACAGATTATTTCCGATACATATGCTAAACATTTGCTATACTTGTATTCAAAATCAACTGTCACAATTTTGCAGAACTTTTATTTTGTAGCAGCTACACTCTTTTGTGGCATTCTCTTTCCCTATGTCAAGACAGCATGACAGAGTATTGATCCTGGGGTGGAATCGGGCTAATCAGTGAGCACGGAAGTCATCTGGGATGGTTGGAAGCAATAGAAATGAACTGATATTTGTGGTTTTGGAGTTTTCAGATGGAGAAAGAGCTTCGATCAGGAAATATCTGGCTTTTATGTGAGGACTAGAGAACTTTGAGAGGTGGGAGGTGTGTGACAGGATGACCAGAGAGAACCATGGAGTAGCAGTGCCAAGGGGACCAGAGGGATGTGAGTCACCACACGGCAGTGAAAGAGAGTAATGTAGGCATCTCAGGGAGGTAGTGTGGGAGCAGTTATTTCTGGAGGCAGAATATTCCTATAGGTCAAATGCTTGGAGACAGTTCCATACCTGCTGTAACGTTAGCGCACACAGATTATAAGTGGATAAATTCTGTTTCTCGTAATAATTCAAGCACCTTGCTATTAAGCTTAGACAATTTACAACTTGGTTACACTTTTACAAATTAGAATTACATAAGTTTTGAGTGGTGATGTCATTAGCAAGAACACTTGGTTATTTCATTAAATAATAAGAATTTTTTGCTTGTCCAGTCTGTAAGCTATCCTCCAAACGGCCTGCAGGAATAACTCACTGTGGTCACCATGATAAGATTTACTTGAAATAATAATAATAATAAAGCATTTTAACCTTGTCTGGGAAGAAGATCAACATCTAGTTTTATGGATGGTTTAAAAATTATATAAATTTGTTTTAAGTATTAAGAAAAGCAAACATCAAGAAATGCAAACATGTGGATTGGTCATTTTCACCTAGTACATGGCAGTTAAAACATAAGGTACTAAAGTCAGAAAAGGTCTTATATTTTCTGGGAAATAGAAGAGTCTTGGGAGAGAAGCCAGGAAATAGAGGGGCACAGACAGTGTGATGTGCTGTTAACTACATAGAAGTCTACCCAGTGCTGTCTTCACATGAGGAAAACCACCCAGTTTTCCATTCAAAGGGACAGGTTTCTGAAAGCTACAGCATCATCATTGCATCTTCATAAAGAAATCATCTCAGAAAGAAGGACTGAGGAATGGAGTGTTGAGGGGTTTAGATATTGACAGCTTCACAAGAGTGTTGGAGAAAAACTCAACAATATTGCCACAGGAATTAATGCCAACAGCTGGCCAGGACTCCATAGAACAAAGTTGTAGGATAGAAAAGAAAGTGCCCTGATCAAAGGTGAGGATTCAGGCTGGTGAATGATATGAAATTTATCTAGATAAAGACTATAGAGATGGATTGAGGGCCGTACGAGAGAAAGAAAAGAAAATCTGAGTGTCAGGTCTTAAAGAAAATGAAGCCTTTGCTTTTGAAGACAAGGTTGCTAGTGATATTGGTATCTGCTGTACAAAATGGAAGGACTGGGTCAGAAGCGTTTTCAGTAACTCAAACAAGAGCAACTGGAGCAGCATTTCATGCCAGCAAAGTGGAGAAGGATCATTGCAAGATCACAATTATAAAGGGAGAGATAAAATTATTAAGTAGATGTGTGACGCGGATAACTGAAAGTTGTGTATGGAATCCTTTTATCCTTCATTTCAAACTGTGTATCGACCTGTCTGCCTGTCTGCCTGTCTGCCTGTCTGCCTGACTGCCCACCTGTGTCTGTGTAGTGTCTGCGTCCCTCTGTGTGTCTCTGTGTATATATCTGTGTCTGTCTGTCTGCCAATCTGTGTTTATGTATATGTTTGTATCTGCATCTGTCTGTCTGATGGTCTGTCTGTGTCAGTGTATATGTGTCTGTGTCTCTTTCTCTCTGCGTGTATATGTGTGTCTGTCTGTGGATCTGTGTCTGTGGTGTACCTGGGGAAAGTTAAAGAATAGATGATGCTGTGAACTGTACTATAAGCAGGACTTGCCCCCTTACACCAAGAAAACAAGGAAGAAGGAAGTGAGCAGTGTTTGGACTGCAGCAGGGCCTCCCCTCTTTAGCACAAAGTGCTTTCACGTTCATTCGTCTTCACTTGACACTTTATAGCACCCCAGAGAGCTCTTTGGAAGAAAGATGTTATAAATGTCAGTATTAAGATAATAAACATAAAAACAATAATAGATACTCAAGACCTTTAAATAGAAGGAAGATGCTGCCTGTATTCGTCACTAAGTGGTTTGGATCAATACCAAAGTATGATCAGAACCCTGAGTAAGGAAGGCCCAAGGCACCCCCTGTGTGTGCAGTGAGGTGAGAAACAGGCTGCAGGCAACAGTCTTAGCTGTAGCACCAGCACCCAGACTGCCTGTAAGCTCCAACATGTGTCTACTGCACAGACAGAGGGACTTCCTATCCCAGTGTGTTTGAACACAAGATTTTGCTTTAGTAGGACTGTCATTGCCAAATGGCAGATCACCGTGTTTGTTTAAACATGTTGGTAATTTATTTTTCTGGTAGCCAATGCACATGGAATTTTTTTTTAAAATGGCTTTCCTTTCTTTGGTGATGTAATTAATGCAATTTGCAGATACAGTATAGCTTGCTGATATTAACCAAGCCACAAACAAATGAGAAAAAAAAACTCTGATAACTAGCACAAGTTTATCATTTTAAGAGATATTTTTAAAATGAAATATATATATGTGATTGTGTTTGGGTGCATGTGCACATTTGTTTGCGACAATATAGGTGTGTGTGTGTGTGTGTGTGTGTGTGTGTGTGTGTGTGTGTGTGTAAGTACCAGCACTTATTAATACCTACAGAGGCTTAAAGAAGGCAGTGGACCATCTCAGCTGAATTTTTGTCATTTGCCATATGCATGGCTTGTTGTGAGGGTGTAAGGATGCAAGCTCTAGTCTTCATAATTTTGTAACAAGCAAACCGAGCTCTCCGTCCGACATGGAGCAAATGAGGCGTCTGAGATCCTCAATCTAGAAGTTTGGGCTCTAATC
Source organism: Rattus norvegicus (assembly GCF_021556685.1). Taxonomy (NCBI): domain Eukaryota; kingdom Metazoa; phylum Chordata; class Mammalia; order Rodentia; family Muridae; genus Rattus; species Rattus norvegicus. The sequence goes on from NC_141544.1 coordinate 72,960,565, forward strand.
TTGGAGAGATATTTGTTGGAGGAAGGACACACCTGCAGCAAACTTTAGTGTCACCCATAGTTTCAGCACTCATTTTTTGTATTTGAGAAATGAGAATACTACAGTTATCCATATAGGATCAAAAGATCCACTGTAGCCCAACTGTATTTGCAAACGCTCAATCCTCTCTGTAACCTGGAACTTGGTGCTGTGCGCTATCCTTGATTCTGCATCTTCTCTCCTTCTTTAGTCAGAGCCAGATGGCTAGAGTATTATAATGCTCGATCTGTCACTGTCTCACTCTCTGCAGTGCCTATTCTTATCTGATACTTAGAGGGAAAAGTGCCCTTAATTTTTATGGAGAAGTGTCAAATTTATATCCAAAAGATCTCTGGGTTTTCTAACAGCGAAGAAATTTAGAGTAAAGGCATATTCAACACGCAACTATTTTTTTCTCTCGAATGTAAATTTAAGATGTTTCCTTCACATGAACTAAAAAAAAATAGGATAGGTTAGACAATTTCTCATCGACTATTCCTGTATCCTCTATATCAGGAGTTTTAAATCAAACAAGTATAATTGTACTTCTGGATCTTTCTCAGTGCACAGAACCAAAGCCATCACAGAATCCAGAATCTTGTTATTTCATAACTAGAATATTTGAAAGCCCATGACTTTAAAGTTCTCACTCAGGGTCATATAAGAGAAGGTAATAGAGACAAGATGAGAAAGCATTTCTTTTCATCTCAATTCAGCACTTTGATTGAACTATGCTGACAATCAGGCCAACAATATCTGATTCTGCCTTCCTCCCTCCTACCTCCTCTTCTCTCTTTCCTCCCTCCCTCCCTCCCCTCTCCCTCTCCCACCTCCCCTTGTATGTGTGTGTGTGTGTTTGTGTGTGTGTGTCTGTGTGTGTGTGTGTGTCTGTGTCTGTGTGTTTGCTTACTCTATTTTCCAGCACAGAATTAGAACCTTCTTTGCTTCCTCTGCATTCTCTGCCTCCAAATTTTCTTGCTGCATCAAATGCTAGATAAATAGGAAACCCTGCCTCCATCTTCCACCTCATGCAAGTGCTCCTTGCTTTGGCCTCATGGAAAGTAGGACTTGAATCATATTGGAAACATCATTGTCTAAGACATCAGAGCTCTTTACAGACATGGTGAGTAACTTCATTAAACGGTATGAAGTATTTTAGAATCCTTAAGAACAAGCCTGTCTCCTTTGAAAGCACTGGACCAGCACAGTGCCTGCCAAAGACCCTATGCATCCAATGGAAGTTTTTCTATATATTTTTGTTGTTGTTGTTTATTTTAGTAGTAGTTCAATATAACAGGGAGAAGTCTAGAAAAGAATCTTCTTTTTGAAAGTCATTGGTTTCACTAAGGAGTGTACCTGTCTTAGAGATATCATATTTTACTTTACTGAATTGCCATGAAATGTTTAGCCAGGTAGTAGTCTCATAAATTCAGTGAGATGCTAGGGACCGCGTGAGGGTTGTCTTTGAAAGCAGCACTGGTAACTAAACTGTCATGTCAGAGTTTCATCCCCTCAACCTGACATGACCCACTGAGATCCTCTACCTCCTTGTGTGAAAATCCCGTTCTGTATCACAGACCGCTATTCTGTTAAGGTTATCATCAAACACAGTCTGGAACGTCAGGACTCAGTTTAAACAGGTAATGCTTGTGTTAATGATCTGTTCGGCAGCCTCAAGATTTGCTACTTGGGAATTTTTGTCCCACCACATAAATTCCTACAGGACTAAAAATATATAGTATTTAGAAAAATCGGCAATTTCAGAATGTGGGAATGAGACCTCTATAGATGAAGCTAAGTAGGGCCAGCCATCTGGTCCAACTTTCTCCAGTGACTGACAGTGGAGAACCAGTTAAGCTGAACTGTATGTCCAGCCCTCTCTAGGCAGAGATAAGTGGCCTTGAGCAGTGGGCCTATAAAGGGTTAGCACATGGTTGCCTCTGCTTCAGCACATTCTTCCCTGTCTCTTCTCTGCTCAGGTTTTGCCTTGTTTCCTCCCCCTTCCTTAAACATAATTTATTGAGATTCCCAACTCATAATTTACCGAGTTTCCATTGATGAACTTTTCCTTCTTTACAGCCTTTCCTCTCAAATAAATGAATAAATACATACATACATACATAAACAAATGGCCATTTTTTTCCATTCTCTCTGCAATGCTATAACTCATGTTGAACACTGGAATGAAGAACTATATAGTTTTAAGGTAACTGATATGTATATTTAAAATATTTTCTATTTTCCTTTGTTGCTCTCAAATTTCTACTTAATTTTGCTTTGCTCATCAATAGGAGTACTTGAAGGTTAAAGTTGTAACTTAACCCTACATACTATTTATTTATTTGGATAGCATTTATTTATTCTTTGACAGATTCATAATACAATTATCAAGAAATCTTAGACATTCTCTGACCCATGTTCATCCCTCCTCTCCTACTCCTGCCAGACAAGCACACGCCCTCCTACCTTCCTGCCATTCCTTCCTCCCATTTTTATAGTCTGCTGTGTTCAACTTGTGCTTCCTGCTGGGATGTTGAGTGGCCTTAATAGCTTGATCTTGTGCAGGCCTTGCACAAGTGTCCATCCATGGCTGGTGGGAACTCCTGAGTTAAATGAACATGGGATTTCCAGTCCTACCACTCTCTTTCTCCAAGCTCCAGCTCTTATTGTCTTTGACACCTCGTACTGTGGTCTTCTCTGAGCCTTGGGTTTGCGTGGGATGTGATACAGTTTTCACATTTAGAGGTGAGAACAGTTTCTTATTCTCAATTCCTTGATCAGAAATGCATCAATACATTTGCTGATGGTCACTGCAAAAAGAAACTTTGCTAGAAATGGGTGCGAGAAGCACTGATCTACAAGTATATCCATAAATAGGAGGTAATTAGATAATATATTCCTCTAGTAGAACAACAGCCATCATCCATCTTACCAACATCCAGGACCATGACATTTCTGGTCCTAGATTTGGACCATGTGTATAATGCCAATTACAAACATGGTCCAAGTCTAGGAATTTTATCCTATAGATAATACCTCAAGTTCAATCATAAACTAGTCGCTTGCCTCTACAATATTCAGCCTGCTATTGCAGCAGTGGGCATGTCTTGATTGACAGGTCACTATTGTAGTGTTTAAGATTCCTTGCTGAGTAAAACTATTGATAACTTCTCCCATGATAGCCTACAACAAAGCAACTTCTCTCACTGTGAAGGCATCAGGAGGTTTGCCAGTCATGTCTACCTTGAGTATCTATACTCTATGACTGAACTATGCTCTGTCAACAGCAATAGAATCTTACAATTTAATGATGGTGGTCAACCAAGATTAATGACAATGGCCTCTATACCTTCTTGACTAATAACCTATGCAGAGGAGGCCCATGCCTGGCACATAGATATTCATTTAATATTCCATATCTCCTAGCATCAGTACTGTCTACCAATGCAAGGTGTTTATATTTAAACTTCTTTAAAAATATATTTCAAGATTAATTTTTGTTTTTATTTATGTGTATGTGTGCTGTGTGTTTGCATATGTCCTATACTTGCAGGTGTCTTTAGAGGTCAGAAGAAGTTGTTATCAGATAGGTTGGAATTGGGGACAGTTGTGAGCCACTAATATGTGTTCTGGAAACTAAATCCTGTTCTTTTGGGAGAGTAGAAGGTGACTTAAATTATTGAGTCATCTCTCTAGAGTTTACTTCATCTTTAAAAAATTACCTTACAAAGTATTGTTTTCCCATATGAGAACTCTCCCTCCCTCTCTCTCTCTCTCTCTCTCTCTCTCTCTCTCTCTCTCTCTCACACACACACACACACACACACACACACACACACACACATACATACACACACAGATACAGTCAGAAAGTGAGAAGGAGAGGGTGGGAGGGAAGGAGAGAGAGAGAGAAAGACAGAAAGACAGAGAGAGAGGGAGAGGAAATGAGAGATGTTTTGGGGTAACAACGCTATATATCTTTGACAAAGGAATCAAAGGAAGCCAGGGTAATACTAAATGCTTAAGTTAAAAATGATGAAATCAAAGTCCTTGCCCTCAAGAACATCACACCGTAGTGAATAAAACACAAGTACCAATTGCATTCTGTTTATATGCGACCTTAAATTGAATTTCAATTTTTTTTGTTTTGTACAAAGTTATTGGTTCCTGAGGATTCAAGAATCTCTTCTCTGCATTCTGATATATTTAAGTGAGACAAAGAATGGAATATTAAGCAGGAATCCTAAATGTGGGAACATAAGGTAATCTTTGTAGTCCTTCATTAAAACTGGCACAGACTTTGAAGACTTGAAACTTCAATGAGAAAGGGGAGATTTGGAGAGTTTCTAAAGCAAAACCCCCAAAACTGATTAAAGCAGTCAGAAAATTTAGCAGATGCTCATCAGTTAGGAGCCAACAAAAATTGTTGCTGGATCAAATTAGAATCTGCCCAAAGGCTTTGGGAAAAACAGTCTTAAAAGTTAATAATTTTAAACCAGGAGTATCAACCACAGTTTCAATTTCTTAACACTGTCTTCACCAGTTCCAGACATTGCAGTCCTTTCCCAGCCCTCCTGAAAAGTTCAGCCTGGCTTTGTCTCTAACTCCATCTCAAAAGAGGAAGGCTATGATTAATGGTCCTTACTGCTACTCTTCCACTACTTACACTCAATAGGCCAGTAATAAGCTCTAGCCTTTTACAGCATCCTCCTGTGTCACTGTCTTGTCTTCCCAGCATACACTGATAGCTAATACCAAAGCCTGGGACCTCAGGGGCAAAACCTAAAGAACCAAAAAATAACTATGTGCTCTCAGCCTTTTGCAAGGTTTAGATTCTCTCTCTCTCTCTCTCTCTCTCTCTCTCTCTCTCTCTCTCTCTCTCTCTCTGCTCTCCATATACATACACAGACACACAGACATACACACACAGAGAGATATACATACACACACATAGACAGACAGACAGACACATACACACACACACACACACACACACACACACACACACACACCTATTTCCGTGATAACATTCAGGTAATTTATTTCTTAGCGGTATATAATGCTAGTAGGTGCCAGATTCTTAGACACATGCTAAGAATACACATAGTGATCAGAAATATTTCTACTCTGGTAATTTAGTAGAATGAGAAATGTACCCAAGATAAAATATTACCATGTTAGAAGAGTTTATTATTTTGACTAAATAGAGATGATCTCTGGATTATACAGTATTAGTAAAACCTATTGATGTATATACCTTAAATATGTAGACTTCACAGCATGCCAGTCACATTTTGGCTAAGCTTTGTTATTTTTGTGAATACTGGTCCTCTGATTTGGACTAAATAAAAAACAATAAATTTAAAACTTTTATGAGAGGGCAAGAAAGACATGAACATGAGACTGGGGAAAGATTTTTAAAGATGTCAATCTTTGCATATATATACAGATAGAAATATAATTACAGGTCAATAATTTTAATTTTTTTATTTTTGAGATTTTAATACAACTACATCATTTTCCTCTTCCCTTTACTCTCTACAAGTCTTCCCCAGGGAAGAGGACGGACAACAGTGGGCTAACCAATAATAAATGGTCATATCTGAAATCGTATACATACAAGGAGACTTATGCATAATGAACAGGTTATATTTATGTTTATATAGTGCATATAATTTATATTCTGTGACAATGAATACTAAACCAAAACTGTTCTAAAAACTCAGAAAAGAGAGATATAAATATTTTCACATTGGTTTACTAATTTTGTACTTTAAGCTTGTTAACATGCTAGAAGGTTAGTCAGTGACATATTCTAGAAAGACAAATCATTTTTCTAAACCAACAAGGTTTGCTGTCAATTGTCTTATTTCAATGATGCATCAGGTTTAGAATGAGGCTCAGCTCCATCTATAGGAGAAATTCTAGAATAATGACCAAAAGATTGTGCTGTCTCCCATTATTTCCCACCAAATTCTAAGCCACTTTTCTTTTAAACTTCTACACACACTCACACCCACAGACACACACACACACACACCCAACACATACACAGATACATACAGACACACACACAGGTATACATACACACACACACACACACACACACACACACACGCACGCACACACACACACATCATTCTCTAAGAAGATTTCTTTCAGAGTGGAGGTGCAGAAAATAACAAAGAATAGAATATTTAACTACTTATAAAAGGAAATAAAGGTACATGAGTGTTAGTTTTATTTTCCCATTCTTTGTTAAATATATTTTTGTTTATATTTTGGATCCCACCATATGTTTCTTGAGATATCCAACTATCAAAAGAGAGATTTTATCCAAATGTCTAGTCACAATTCTCAGTCAGAGTCCTTTGCTTTGGTTTAAATAAACAAAAGAGGCTAGTAGAGAAACTTGAAGTATTTATGTAGGTATTCTGAGTATTTAAATTTTAATTTTGTTGAGATTATTAAAAAAACATTTTACATTACCTTTCAGAGGTCTATCACTAATCTAGCACATACAAGTGAGAGCTGTTAGAACTGTCCAAGATAAATGTCCCCACACTACCTTCAACCTAATTTCTCCATTTCCTCCCTCAAGTGTGTAGACTATGTTACAGTGCATCTACAGACCACTGGACATACCCAAACATGGAAAATAACGATTTCGGTTTACAGAGAAGACAATAGCATTCACAAATTCCCCAAAGCTTAAAGTCCCAAACAATAATGACATTTTTCTGAAGCTAAGGAAAGAGTTCTAGGAACTTTGTGTAAAAGCATTGTTGAGAAAGGTTTTACAAAATCCTCTCTAGAGATGGATGGCTGTACAAGAAAGACACAGATTATTCTGCTCCCACAAATGTTCCTTCTTTCTTGGTTATGAGGTATGGATATGAACAGGTGCCTTCTAAAAATTTTACTGAAGTTTTGGACAAAAACATGAAGGAATGTGGGGAATGTCCATATATGGACAAGACCTGGGTAGGATTATATTCCTAATGGCTTTCTTGGGCTCAGTAGGATTGTCCCCTCTGCTTTTGTCAGACACCATATAAGATACCAGTGGATACAAAGAGCTCAGACTTTGAACTCAAGTTATTTTCCAGATGTTTTCCCTCTACTCTGCTTCTAAGTGTTCTTAGGAAAGTATTGATTTGGGAGACATTATGTCACCATGAGCTCTCCTTTCTTTTATGATGATTATTTCAAAATACGGGTTTTTGCATCAGTCAATAATGAGCTGTTATCCCATTCAAGTCATTTTTAATCCTCTCTTGAATCTCCCTTCTAAAGAGAATTTAAACTTGGCTTAAGAATATTTGAATCTCAAAAGGAAGGTTAATATTGTTAGACAGAACAAGGTGAGTCATCCAGTCCCCTAGTTTTCTAAGATAATTTCACAAATTCTTGGGCTTTTAAAGAAGGGAACCTGTGAGCACAGGGTAGAGTAAACAAGAATGTTGAGAAAGAGGGTTTAAACTGCTTTTATACACTGATGTCGCATTTTCAATTTCATAGGATAAGATTCCTTTTGATACTGGATGTACAAGTCTAGGTTAGACTTTTGTGGGGGTCACTCAGTTACTGACAGATCCAGTATTCAAACCAATCTCTGGTTCATCGTCCACTCTACATTTGTGTCTGTTGCTCCCACTCCGATAATATGCCTTCCATGTTGTCAGCCTACTCACTTGTTTAAAATTCCCTTTGATCTTCTATCTACAATATATAATTGTGCCCATAGTATCTTATTTAATAATGTCTTATGTCTCTTCATTATCATCCTTTTCTCTTAAGTTTTGAGACAGTCCGCCACCCAAAGATATGAAGATCATTATGTTAATATTATCACCACCATCTTCCAAACTGACACTATTTTATTCACCAGACTTAGATTTTTATCCTCTCATTATTTTAGGATGAAATTCATGTATTCTTATTAAGGTGACAGAAAAATTGAAGTGGCAAATATGAAATGACTTGCCAAGAGATGCTTTTGTTTAGAAGCACACGCAATTCTGCAGATGTTTCCCTGTCTCCCTCCTTTGCATTTCACTTACAACTGAGAACATTTGGACCAGAGGAGGTGGGGGCCCCAGTCTCCTTCCTCCAGGCACAGATTAGTTGACTGCTATCCCTCGACATTTCAAATGTCGTGGTTCCTTATGAAATCAGCCATGCATACAGTGACAAATTACTAATTCAACTTGTGACCCTCAACACCCACCTGCTGGAGCAAAACCAAAGGGCCAGGAGCTGCCCTGAAAATCTTCCTCAACAATTCTTATGGATGATTACCCTGTCACCATCAGTACCATTATCTTGGTGATTTAGGCAACCTTTATATTTTGACACATTTTGAACATAATTGATCCTCTTTTGACCTCTCATTCCTCAGCTGTACATCTTGTCTACCAGCAAATTTTTGTTTATAGAGTCATTCTACCTGTGCTAAAATCTGTCTCTCTTTTTCTTTTGATACAATTCAGTGTAATTTTCTACCTGAATTCTTAGACTGATAAAAGTAGGAGGTTTAAAGGAGGACTGGAGTCCAAGATGAAGTTATTAGTGCTCTCTAAAGAAAATCAAAATGGCAGGAAGAGGGAACATTTTCTAGCAAACGTATGCATGAACATTAGAAAACATGTTTGCATATATATATATTAGGTAATGGCTAGATAATATAAAGATGATGAGTAAATTATAGATAAATAAATACAATAGGTATCGACTATAGATATATAACATAATTTTATCAAATTGTAAATATTTGTAATATTGTTTATCATTTCTTTTATTTTTCCTAGCCTAGGTTAGGCATATTAATGATACTGACACTAACCAAGTACTGAAGTAGTTGACTTAAGGATAATACTCTCTCACTCATAAGTAGGCAGGTTGAGAAATTAAAGAAATGAACTGAAATACATGTTGAAGGGCAAAGAACTTTGTAGCAGGAACGATTCTATTTTCATTTAAAAACTAGCGTCTTTTGGAAGACACGGGAAAATATTTCTGGGTCCTTCATAACAAAATGAACCAATCACGTCCCTCTTTTGCAATACTAGGTCATTGCTCTCTAAGGCTCTGTGGCCACAAGCACCTTTGAGCTGCCATCTCATACGAGATACCACTTATGGTGAGCTTCTTTGTGTCTAGTTTGCAAAAACCAGTTGAAGCCAGAAGGTAGTTTTCTTTCTTTACTATAAAAAGAGGTTTTTTGGGTCATGGGTGGTTAATTTCTCACTGAGCTTCTAAAGGAAGAGAGAAAATGCCTTCAGTTTGCTAGGAGCAAAAATATGTACTTTTTCATCTGAAACCATTACTTGCATCTCACTAAATATTACTGTGCATCCCACAAGTGGCTTATCATCATATCTATTTGCAACAGCAAACTGAATGTATTAGGAAAACCTCTTCAGACCACTGAAGCCTAGCAGCACAGGAAGCTTTGGGGAATAAAATATCTGACAGCAGGTGGCCTGGGTAGACCAGCTGTGTGGCTGCACATAGGAACTGCCACTTAACAAGTTAGAGCAGCCTGTTCCCATAGCTCATGGGGAGTTGGACACAATTCTATTCCCTTTAGGCACCCAGGCTGAAGGGAGGAAAGCAGGCATTTCATCATGCTCTGGGTTTGTCTTTCATGTGATTTTAGGTTATACTTAGGCAGAACGGTTTCATGTGCCAGAGTAAAAATGTCAGTGCCAGGAGATACTGGACCATTGACCCAGAGTCCGTATGTCAGTAGTCTCATTGCTTTTTTGGGACATGGTCAGTTACCATGGCAACAAGCAGCCAGGGCTTATTAGTGCTTGTTAGTGTTTAAAAGGTGATTTATAAGCATATAAATAATTGGCAGCTCGTTAACAGGTGGGGCTTCTGAACTCAGCTGCCTTTGGCAATTATCTGCAGGATTCAGGAGTTGTACTGCTGTCCTCTGCAGCTGCCTGCCAGCCAGGCTGGCTCAGAGATCATCAACCTTGAAAACAAGGCAAAGAGGAAACAATCCATTAGTAGGGTAGGTGGAGCAGTTCCTGTGACCCACACCGGTCGCTCACCTCAAGAAATGGACCCGAATAGATGGGAGGGACTAAAGGTTGCCCGTTTTCAATTTATCATTCTCAAAATGTACATACTTTCTCCCCTAAACCCTTGATTTTTGGAAAATTCATTAGGGAAGGAGCCAGACTTACATGTAAGTAGTTGTTTGTATTGGAAGAGGCCCCTGACTGAAAATACCACCCTGAACCTTAGGAATTGAAAATCATCAGAACAGGTATACTATTGTTAGGAATCTCAGTTTTTATGTATTTATATCTGTCATCTACTCGGTTGTTATATCTATCTATCTACCTATCTATCATCTATCTATCTATCTATCTATCTATCTATCTATCTATCTATCTATCTATCTATCATCTATATATTATCTATCTTTCTATATATCCACTTATAACCTGTCTTTCTATATATCCATCATCTATCTTTCTATGTTCATCTCCCTCAAATAACTCTATTTAGTTTCTGTGTGAGAGACTTCAACTGATTGACAATACTCTAACTACTTGTAGATAGAACTGGAGAATAAGAATGCAAATGAAAATTAGTCCGGGCTGTTTGGATGCTCTATTAATTGCTTTTCAGTGGCTGTGCTTAAATGCTATGACCAAAACAACATATAGAAGACAGAGTTTATTCTGGCTTATGTTTTAGAACGTTAGAGAATCTATAATGCCAGGGACAGCGTAGCCGGCAATGACAGGAGTAGCAGCAGAAAAGGGAAGGTGAGAGCTCTCAGCTTGAACCACAAGCACAATACAGATTGATCAGTCTAGGAGTAGTGTGAGATTTAAACTCTTAAAGCCCAACCCCAGTAATATACTTTCTCCAGCAAGACTGCGCCAATTTAATCTCCCTAAACGCTGCCACTAACTGGGGATAAAGTGTTCAAATGCCTGAAATTATGGGAAGAGGCATTGTCATTCAAATCACCACAAAAGTATGGAAGAAGGGATTGTTCAGTGGTTAAGAACACTGACTACTCTTCCAGAGGCCCTGAGTTCAATTTCCAGCAACCACATGGTGGCTCACAACCATTTATAATGGGATCTGGTGCCTTCCTCTGGTGTGCCTGAAGACAGCTACAGTGTGCTCATATATATAAAATAAACAAATAAATAAAGACTTATTAAAAAACAGATTTTGGGCTGGAGAGATGGCTCGGAGATTAAAAGCACTGACTGCTCTTTCAGAGGTCCTGAGTTCAATTCCTAGCAACCACGTGGTGGCTCATACGATCTGTAATTGGATCCAATGCCTTCTTCTGGTGTATCTGAAGATAGCAACAGTGTACTAACATACATAAAATAAATAAATCTTAAAAAGAATAAATATGGGAGCAGGATGAGTCACTTTAACACTCCCAATAATACAAAAGACATTAACCTTGCTCTCAGTCTTTTGGGGGAAAGTGTTGTGTGATAGAAACTGAATCCAAGGCCTCATGCTTGCTGGGTAAGTATTAGACTACTGAACTGTTCCCCCAGTACTGTTAGGTACATTTTTTTCATTGCTAGAGATAACCAAGATACCATGAAAAGAACTATGTAAGCAACTTTTACATACCTTAGGGTTTTTCCAAATTTATGGATCACAATTTTTGCCAATCAAAATTTTTACTTACTATAAAATACACAGATAATTCTTAGCTATATTAGGTTTTAAAAAAATATTTTGAGATCATAAGTATGTCATTTTATTTTTCGCTTTCCTCACTACAGAATTTCCCATGTACTGCAGCTGTGCTTGTTCTCTTCCGAAGTTATGGCCTCTTTTGCTTTATTACATGTACACACACACACACACACACACACACACACACACACACACACACATACTTCTAAACACATAAATGCCTGCTTGTTCTGTATATTATTTGTATGTATAGGTTTTCTGGGCTGACCGTTCAGTATTCAATAACTAACTGGTTTGCTCTTTCCTAGGGACTATTATTTCACGGACACTAGTAATTTTTCAGTAGCCACTAGTTCTTTGTCTAGAGTTCACTTTGAATATCTAATATTTATCTGCAGTTTTAGAGTTTAGACTATTTTGAAAATGCATGAATTCATCTCTTTAATCTATAAATGATTAAATACCAGTTCTTAGTATAATTACTAATTTAATCTCATTTACACAAGGAAGTAGGGACAAATAGACTAGCAAATAAAAGTTACAACAGGAGTAAGAATTATTAAAATACTGGAGCATGAAGACTTTGAAGAGAACGTGAAGCGGGAAGAACACTAAAGGCTAAAGTGATTTTCCACCAGGTTTCTGTGGTTCGTTTCTCTCATTTTTAGACAGATAATCTAAAGAGCCTGTGACTGGTCATCAGTCATTCTGCTTCTTCAAGGATGGGGACTGGAAAGGTCTCTATGTGCCCTGCCTCTTCACAAATCAGACGGCACCATTATCACCTTTTCATATATAAGGAAACAAAGATGCTAAAAGGAAACCTGCCCAAGGATATACCATGGAGCAAATTCTGGACAGATTTGTGATGTGAAAACAGAGTGTTCTCCTGCTTTCTTATAGCCCAGAACAAATATATACATATACATATACATATACATATACATATATGTATACGTATAAACATACACATACACATACATATACATATACATATACACATACACATACACATACACATACACATACCTATACCTATACCTATACATATACATATACATATACACATACATATACATATACATACACACACACATATATATATGTATATATATATATATATATATATATATATATATATATATATATTGATAGCCCACATCCCATTATGAAACAGTAAAGTGGTAAGAGAGAAGAGGTCCTAGTACAGTATAAAGAAATAAATCTAGTGAGATACAAAATCAGCTCACTCCGAACCTATCAGAACAGTGACAGACCAAAGGGCTCATTAATATACTTAGTATAGAGCCAAATTTTAGGTAGGTTAAAAAAAGGCCTCAGAAGCTTTTAACTGGCTGGTTGGCAGGAAAAGAAGAAAGTCCACCACTAACAAGGGAAATAAACAAAATCTTTATCAAAGTCTACGCCTTGCATATGCACTGCTAAGAGTGATTAGTTTCAAAGCCTCCAAGTACAGAGCAAATCTGCCAGTGCTGCCAAAATGTATGAACCTAGCCTGACTGTGAAGTGCACTTCCCAAATGTTGAATAGGCAAAACAAAGTAGATTTTTAGGGCAATAATACCATCTTTAACAACAATGTGATCCCAGATACATGTCGGTTTATATTTGTCTAAACGCATAGATTGTATAGTGCAGAAGTAAGCATGAATGAAAACCGTGACTTTGAAGAATAATTATTTGTCAAAGCAGGTTTACAAACTATGGTAAATGTGTCATATTCTGTGGGGGGTACAAAGTGAGTGTGAGTGTATGTGAAGGGGAAAACGGGGTTTCTATAGGACTCTCTGTAAATCTAAACCTGCTCCAGAAAACAAAATAGCCAATGACTTATATTTGTATACTGTTAGTGGGTTATCATGTTTTATTTAAAAGTGATTTTGGTTGTTTGAATACAAAAAAGTTTCTCCTATCTGCATATGCATTTGAATATTTTGTTCCGAAATTGTGGATGTTTGTAAGAGTTATGGGTCCTTTATGACCTGCCTGGAGGAAGTATATCACTGGAGCAGGCCTTGATGCTTTATCATCTCACCCAATCCAGAGTGTCTGTGAAAATGTAATCTTCCACCTTTCCCTCCTGCTACCATACCATGTCTTTCCAGGGATTTTAGGCTCTATCTTTCTGAGACAATAATCCAAAATAAGTTATTCTTTAAGTTGCTTTGGTCACAATATTTTCCCACACCACTAAAGAGCCAAATTATAGCAGAAACTGGTACTATAAGTTGGAATGTCACTGTGAAGAACCTGACCATGCTCTGTGTGTGTGTGTGTGTGTGTGTGTGTGTGTGTGTGTGTGTGTTAAGTTTGAGTTCTGTAGGCAAAGAGTAAGAGGAACTGAGAGGCCACAGAATGACGATACAACCGACAATGAGCCCTAGGTAGTTGGAAAGACCTCGTGATATTAGCAATTTCCAAGACTTAAGACATTAGTATGGAAAATTCGAGAAAATGGGTGGAAGCAACCGCAGGGAGAAGTGTGTGTTGCAGGCAATAAATCTGTAGAAATGAAGCTATTGGACCCTTTGAAACTAAAGTCCAGACTTAAGACACGAAACTATGGGAACTCCAATGGGGGTTTTCTGGGTTTCAGTCTTGCTCTGTTTCTACATTTCACAATATAGCCCTGTCTTTATATTTTGAATGAGATTGCACATTCCATGGTATTACATAGTGGAAGTATATTTTTTTAATTTTAATTTCACAGGGGTCATAATTAAAGAGTTACCGTAAGTCCCCAAAACAACTTTGAACTGTTAACAATTGCCACGGGCCTGGGCTCATGTTCTGCTCCACTGTCTATACACTCCTTGCAAGTGCACAGAGAACCATCACAGGGTTAATTTGGTAATAAAAATATTTTAAAAGAATAATGTTTAAAATCAGACAGATATATCTGGTACTCCTTTTTCAGCCTAGGAATGCATAATGACAAAAAAATACGTAGGAAACCCATAGACATTTGAAATGGAAATAGCTTAGATGTCTATCAACTGATGAATAGATAATGAAAATGTGCATTTACATAACTGAACATTATTCATCTGCTAAGAAAACCAACCTATGAAATTAGCAAGTAAATGAATGAAAGGAGAAAAAAATATTCTGAATGGGGTAACCTACATAGAGAAACATTGCATTTTTTCTCAGTTTTGAATGTTAGTTTTAGGACTTTTGATAAGTATACTACACTTGTGATACAAACAGAGGTCAGGAATTTAGTAAGGGCCATGGTAAGGGGTGGCCTTCAAAGGAGAGGAGCGAGAACAGAATGATTTCAGAGATTAAGGGAATACTAGAATTGGAAGGGACAAATTGGGGTATAGAATTGGAGGACGTGGCAAGGGGGAATAGGTGGCAAGAGATAACTTCTGCTAAAGGCTATTTGAAATGCTCATATGAAAACCTACTAGTATAGATGCTTCCTAAAATATGTGCATAAACAAAAAGAGGCTTAATGGAGATATTATATATTGAGGGCACAATACCCCAACTAAACACCAAATGCTATCAAATAAAATCCCAGTACAAGAAATGGGTTACTCATTTTTAAATTAGTCACATAGACACCCCCATCCCAAGCATTACAGGCCACTGCCAATAATATTGGCAAGTTTCATAACTTAATGACAAAATCCCAGTGCTAAAGACATTACACACCCAAGTCATTGAACAAAAGTTATCATGATTCGTTTCATCCAGTTATGCACTCTGAAAACTACAACGATGACTAGCCTGACAAGATATAGTCACTGATATGGTAGTGGCAAAAAGGTTATGGGAGTAAACAATCACTTCCTGATGGATCTAAAGCCTTATTTGTGAGATGAAACCCACCTCTTAAAGGGACCAAGAATCTGAAGCTACCCAGTTTATAGGTCCTAAGTGGGTAACTTAATGAAATTTATCCTGTAAATTGGACATAGTTTTCAAATGAATCATTATGACTTCCTGCTAGAGTCAAAGATCAAAGTATTTACAACTGTTACTGGAAATGCTTCTCTTTGTATTAGATGGCAATTAACACAGGATGAACTCCCTCCTCTCCCCAAAAAAACCTTTGGTTCTGTGTTCAAACTATAAGAGAGAGATAGTAGACTGATCATCTCTAAATTAGATTACACTGTTCCCTGCAAAGCCTAGGGATTTTCAAGGCAGAGAGGGCGGAAAGATTGTAAGAGGTGATTGATAGTGTCAAGGCAATATTGTTTTCCAGATATAATGTGGAAATAGCATATGTAATCTCATAGCTGTTGTGACAGCTTGCACAAGACCTATGCAAGCTCTATCTGTACAAAGTTCAGAAAGAAAGGGGAGAGGAAGGTGAATATGAATTCCCACCACTAGCTCAGGTGATGCTAGCATGTGACTAGGATGTAACCCCTGATAGTTTGATCACATGTCAGTGTAGGACCTACTTCCAAGAGTAGCTGGACAGTACAAAGTTGGGTTGGAAGTAAAGAACTCTGGCTTATCAGACGAGTTGGAGGAAGGGAGCTGATTATCTATTATATATATAATATATATATGTTATATATAATATATATTCTTAAAGTTCTAATAGAACATTTCTGAAGAATTCCAAATGACAATGTTACTTAAGATATCTTAAAAATTAAAAAAAAACTGTATAAAATGAATTATATTAATTCATATTCAATGATCAGAAAGTTAACTAAAACACTAGAGGGAAGTTTGTAGTTTGAAATACTTATATAAAAATTATTAGAATAAACACTCACATTTTCATTTTCAGAAGCCAGGCAAAGCAATGCACCATTAAGTTCTTGGCAAATGGAGGAAAACAAGCAATGAAAACATGCAATGGCCAAACACAACTGGCAAACTTTTTGACAAATAAATAGAAAAGAAAGGGAAACCATGCAAATCAAGGTAAGGAGAGGTTATAACAAACATCAACAAAATTCCGAAAATCATTTGGTATTTTAATTTTTATGCTCCACTAAAATGTAAAATCAAAAGGAAATGGCTCGGTTTCTAGATACACACTACCTACCAAAATCAGACTAAGATAAAGAAGAGCTAGCGTAACGACAAAGATAAGATCTATAATTAAAAATATCTCCATTATAAAAGGAGCAGATGCCAGACCTTCAAAGAATAATTAACATCAATACTTATCAAATGATTCTGTAAAATGAAAAGAAATAAATGTAACAGTGACCTGATACCAAACCAGGCAAAACACAGCAACAGCAGATGCAAGCATTCTGGATACATTTGCAAATTAAATTACAAGAGATATCTTAAAGACTGTTAAACATGGGCAAACTGACTTGCTGCATTATAGACAGACATGCAGGGATGGTTGAGCATACATAAGCACAACTTGTCAAATAAATTCACTTATATAATGAAATTAGATTATTGTGATAGATTCAGGAAAGGCTTTTGACAAAAATCCAACATCCCAATGAATAAGTTAAGAACAAAGAAAGAAAGAAAGAAAGAAAGAAAGGAAGGAAGGAAGAAAGAAAGAAAGAAAAGAAAAGAAAAGGAAAGGAAAGAAAAGAAAAGAAAGGGAAAAATCCCTTTGTGCTAAAAACCAAGAAAAGACTAGGTAGGGATGAAGGAAACATATCTTACTATGCACAATATGAATCCATTTCTTTTGTATTTCTTGAATCGTACTAGCTTCCTTAGAATAGCTCCTTTAAGCTGTCTGAGAGCTTGATTCTTTATACTTGCTATTCTATTGATGGTTTCTGGTGCCTAGATTTACTCTGAAATGTGTCCACCATCATGAAAGCTGGGACTCAGTTAGGGGACAAGTCTGAGCATGAAACGATGGGTACTTTCCTCATTTTCTTTGTTCTTGTCATTACAAAAATTCTTGAAAGCTGCTCATTAGTGTTGATTGCACTGGTCCCTTCTGCAGTTTCTGCTTGAGAAGGTCTTCAAAGTTCTGATTGGCTACAAATCTACTATCCCAGTGCTGTTACTATTTCACCACATGAGAACAATCCCATCCCAGATTTGTCCCAAAGCTGTTTTATTACCAAACATCCATCACGAGATTGTATATAAAAAAAATAATCCACACCTCCAAGGTTTTTCTTGTGGCTGATTTATGTCCAAGTGTATTTTCCACAATTACTGACTAGTGGTCAAGAACTAAAGAAGTATACATTACTCTAGGTGGAATCTTTATAGAGCAATGAGTTCCTGTGTTGGTAGAAAATAGGGAATTCCAGCACATTGCTTAGAAGCATAGCGACACCCACAAATAACTGATTATAAACCCGAGGCAAAGCCTGTGCATTCAAGAAATTAATTTTTTTCCACAAATGATGCTGAAAAATGGACACTTATGTGTAGTAACCAAAACTAGATACCTACTTCTCACCAGTTAGTCAAATAAACTCAAAATTGATATAACTGAATACCATAGATCTGTATGTAAATACTATATGTAAATGAACATACTATATGTAAATGATATTTTAATTTAAATATGTATATGTGTATTGGGCATCTGCCACATACCAGAGGCTACTGCAGTAGCTACCCATGGAGAGATAAACAGGATTTTCTTCTCATAAAATTAGAATATCCAATAACAAATGTTTGTGGGTCATTCAAGGACTTCGCCCTCAACTGAAACCCTTTATTCTCAATTTAAACACCACCCAGCATACCAGTGATCTTTAGATAAATTATATACTGATTCAATGGGAGATAAGAAGATGCACATCTTTTGGTGAGATGTACTGTAGTAACACAACTCTTATCATTTTTTTCAGATTAAAAATAATCTCTTATTCGCATTTCTATATAACTAATTCTGAATATTCTATATAACTAATTCTATATATATAGATAGATATATATTCTATATAGATATAGATATAATTATATCTAACTTACTTTTAAAAATCTTGTTTTGTTTTGTCTTTTGTTTTTTGCTTTTTGTGCGTGTGTGTATGTCTGTGTGTGTGTGTGTGTGAAATAAAGGTGCCAGTTTACTAGCCTCTCTAGTTTTATGTTATGTGGAAGTTTTGTTCTTTTTATATAGTAAAGATGACAATGTCTATTTATTATGAGACTATAAACTTGAGAGGAAAAAACCCTGGATCGTAGGCTTAATCTAACTTGCCACTCAATGCTCCAAGGTATTCCCACTGCCCATTTTCTGTGAGGTGAGCCAAGAGTCTACAGGCTTATTGGATTTGGAAGAAGCTAAGGTCTCACCATTGTTGCTTTTATGGGAAATCTAATTGCCTATTTTTAATGGCTTTTTCAATTACTATGCTAATTTCAAGCCAGAAGGACAAACTCAAAACTTCCAAATAAATTCAAACCAAACCAAAAGGGTTATACAGATGTGGAAACGTCTTTTTTTTTCCAACTATAGCAAGATTTTGTTTTCAAGTGAATTAGTTAAAAGTCAGAGATGGGAAGGGAAACGTAAAACCCGAATGCTATAAACCATTCTCTCTTGTAAACATTTAGAGAACACGCAAGAGTAAATTGCTCTTTTATGAGGTCTGCAGGGAAACATAATACATAACTTGCTTTTGTTGGGAATTTTGAATTTTGCTTTTCTTTCCAATTGCTTAAACACCTTTTGCTTAGAGAAAATAAACCAAAACTCAGCATACCAAATGTTCACACACAGAGTCCTTTCTACACCCCAGGGTATACTTTTTCTGTCGGGATCTATAATCTTTTCTTCTCCTCTTCTCTTTGTAACCATCCAGTTTTTTTTCTATGAAGCTTACAACTTAATTTTCATCATTCCTTTCTGCCATCAGCATATATGTATAATGCTTCCATTTACTTCCTAATACCTCTTCCCAAGAGGCCTCAATCCAAATACACAGGATGCAGAGGCAGGTGGATCTCTACAAGTTCACTGCTAGCCTGGTTTGCATGGTAAGTTGTAGGCCAGCAGAAGCTACCTAGTGAGACCCTGTCTTCAGTTAATAAGCAAAAAAACAAAGCAAGGTAACAGTAACGAAATAGCTGCACTGCATTTTATAAAACCTATTCAAAACAATGATATGCACATATACATCCCATATACCTACCACATACGTTTACAGAGGACACCATAGCCACATACATTTACAAAATTTAGAAGAGGATTACAATGTTTTGGGATAATTTAATTCATATGAAGAATGGTTATTTTCTTGTTACAAGTAGTATTCATTATCCTTGAATTTATATTACGTGTCTAACCCCTTTGACTGACAGGACTCCAAGAGACTGTTGTTAGCATTGTGGGAGGAGAAACACAAAGAAAATATAGGTTACAGTTTTAAGTCTATTTAGTACTGGGCATAAAATACCACAGAAGGTAATAAATAAAGTTTGATGGAAGAGTCATAAAGATGGCAAAAAATCTTCAATTAAAAATATATTGGACAGATATAATATATAATTATATTTGTAAATATATATATACATATATATATATGTATATATATATATATATATATATATATATATATATATATATATATATAAAATTTGTGCAGAACTGCTAAAACGGCTTGCTTTTCCCTCCCAAAACCTGGTGGGGCGCAACCACTTATCTCCTTACCTTCTTATTCCTTCTAAAACCTGCCATTTCTGACTTTCTCCTTAGTTCTTTCTCCTTTGATATTGAAAAGGCTTAAATGCCAGCAGAAAAGTCCATGTACTGGCATACAGCATGTGCAACTTTAAACAATACTCTGCTGCTTGGGGGAAGGAAGGCCCAATGCATCTTTTGATGAACAGAAAGAGGGTCCCCTTAGGTCCCTTTAGGTAATTATGCATAGTATGGAATCTATAAAAGTTTTATCATCATTATAGCCCCAGTAGTTTTTATTTTCTGGACCACTTGGACATCTCATTTTCTGTTCTTCTGTGACTTCTGTGTCCTCTAGGGACTGCCTCGGCCATTTGTAATTTTCCAGTGGTATCCTTATCTACTTCCGCTGTATGCGCCTTCCTCTTAATCCTCTTCATATACCCATTATGTTCAGTATCATTAGCCTGGTTTCTTTTGACACAAAGGCTTAAAAGTCACTACTTATATCTGTCTGTGTTGCCAACTTTTCTTGTCCCTGTCATAGTGACAAGTTAAATCTCTGACAGCAAATGTCAAAATCTCCCAAAGTGCTTTGCAGAGTAGCTTCAAATCAATGTAATGAAGAATAAGGCAGCTGTGAATAAAACAATTAATATTCCTGGGATAAAAGTCAGTGCTTTTTTTTTTAATACAGTGTACTAGTTGCCTCAAAATCCAGGCCCATATGTTAGTTCTTCGTGTGTCACTAATAATTTCAATAACACCTTGCTGGTGAATAAAGGGTAGACATGAGTTTGTTCCCTTGAAAGTTAAAGCACTTTCCATAGCATATAGTGCATAATAGAGGTGGGATATCAAACTGAAAAAGTAGGATTTAAAAAGTTGCTCAGATCTACCCCAGTTTTCTTCCTCTAGGAACCAATGTCTAACTCTTCTACCAACACACATTTTGGGGAGGTATTTTTCATTATTATTAATCATTCCATTCATTTACATCTCATATGATATCCTACTCCCTAGTAACCCCCTCACAAGGCCCCCATTCCAAAACCTCTGTCTCCTCCCTCCCCTTTGCCTCTATGAGGGTGCTCTCCCACCATCCATCCTCTCTCACCACCCATCCTCTCCAGCATCTTCCTATACTGGGGCATCAAACCTCCACAGGAACAAGGGCCTCACCTCCCATTGATGTCAGACATGACCATTCTCTGCTACCTATGTCTCTGGAGCCACAGATCCCTCCCTTTAAAATCCATGATTGGTGGTCTACTCCCTGGGAGCAGTGGGTGGTATGACCAGATGATGTTGTTCTTCCTATGGTGTTATAATTCCTTCTTAGCTCCTCCAGTCCTGCTGTCATCTCCCTGACTAGGGCCCTGAACTCAGTTTGATGGTTGGCTCCAAGCATCCACGTCTGCATTGGCGGGTTGCTGGCTGAACCTTCCAAGAAGCAGTCATACCAGGTTCCTCTCAGCGAGTACCCCTGGGCAAAGGCAACAGTGTCGGGTTTGGTGTTTGCAGTCCTTGGATGGCTCTTCCTTCAATCTCTGCTCCATTTTTTGTCCCTGTTTTTCTTTTGGACAGAAACATTTCTGGGTTAAAAATCACCTAAACACTTTTGACTTTCAATTTCTGATCCTTATATGTTCACTTTAGAGAAGATGCTTTTGTTTTATCTCACTTAAAAAAGATTCACTTTGCATTTAAAAGCATTTTTCTTTCTCTCTTTAATTAATGACAAATATTGAGTGAATTTCTGTTTTGATGGAAAACTACAACGATGTTCTTACAATCCATAAAACAGCCTTTTAAACTGCTGTCAAGACCTTTATCTCTCATCCTAACTGGAAGTTGGTGGGCTGTAAATGGACAGAGTGATTCTTCAATAGGGTCACACTGAGGACTGCCAAAAGCTGAGAACAGCTCACGGCTTTATTGGGTCAGATTTGTACTCACGATCCTATTGTCAATGTCCTGTGATGAGCTGGAGGAACGAAATAATCTGCTTATAGAATTACAGGGCAACTCAAAAAGACGCTGATGACTGCATTTCTGCACCTTTGTCCTGGATGTCAAAAGGGAGCATTTCATATATCTGATATGAACCCACAAACACTTCTGTTACATGCAAGGCTTTGATGACATCTTTCTTGCTTTCAGATGTATTCAGTCATGCTGCATACTGTATGACTACCCCGTGCCCTTGGAAGACTTTTCCAGAACATCCAAGATGTCAAGTTTATGAATAAAAGAAACAAAGCTAAAAAGAAGTTGAAGTTATTTAAAGTGCATCTTCACCGATAACCATGACTAAATTTTTACCTTCTGCTCTGAACAACTCTGAGGTGCTGACTAAGATATAGCTATTATACTTAAGCTGGATGTAGGACCAGGTCGAACTATTTTCATCTTCTGAACTCATTCAGAGAAGACAGGATATTTGCTGCACAAACATGGGCAAGGCATGGAGGATTCAGCAGTTGCCAAGGAAATCAAAAGTAATCAGCGGAAAGTATTATGAGTTGAAATGTATTCCTCCAGAATTCCTGTCATGAAGCTCTAGCCTCCAGCAGCTCAGCTGTACCCGGGTCTGTATTATGTTCTTTGAAGGTCTAATTAGTCAAATTAAGAGGAAATTGTGGGCTAGAGAGAAGACTCCAGAGCTAAGAGCATTGGCTGCTCTTCTAGAGGACCAGGGTTTGAATGGCAGCACCTACATGACCACCCATAGTCACTTGTAAGTCTATTCCCAAAGGATCTTCCAGTGGGTGCCATCCTTTGGCATCTCAGGGCACCAGGGATGAATGTGGTAAACAGAAATAAATGCGGGCAAAGCACCCATATGTTAATTTTTAAAAAAGAAATTAAAAAATTAAGATGAGATGGCAACAGGATTTTAATCCAAAAGAATGCCCTTATTTGAGTAAAAGAATTGTAAGAGGTTAGCTCCATGTCAAGATGAAGAAGGTAATCAAAGTGATTCCTCAAGTCAACAAATGCCAGATTGTCAGCCTGCACCGGAACTAGAGTCAAGGCCTGACATATCCTTTCTTCACATCTTTCAGAGGAATCAATCCTGTCAAAATCTTAATACCAGAAATCTAACCTGTACAACTATATATAACACATTTCCGTTTTTAAAGCTATTTGGGAAGATCTTTAGAATAGCAAGTCTAAGATACTATTATGGGTTGCCCACTTGCAAAGAACACACACTATGATAGCTACAGGCAACTGATATGTATGTGCTTACCAGAGGAGGAGCTCGAGATATGAGCCAGTTGCTATGGAAGGGATCAAGCCAGGATGACAGTCTTTTCATCACTATGAAGAGGAAACTGAGTAGTTATAAGAGGAGACTCGAAAACATAGGAATGGGGGAAATTTTTCTGAAAAGGAGACCAATGGCTTATGCTCTAAGATCAAGAATCAACAAATGGGACCTCGTAAAATTGCAAAGCTGCTTTAAGGCAAAGGGCACTGTTATTAGGGCAAATGGCAACTAAGAGATTGGGAAAAGATCTTTACCAATCCTATATCTGATAAAAGGCTTATATCTAATATATACAAAGAACTCAAGAAGTTAGACTCCAGAGAAAAGAATTATTATTAAGTATTAAATAAATTAAAAAAAATAAAAATAAAAAAAAGAATTATCACCAAAAAAAATGGGGTATGGAGCTAAACAAAGAATTCTCAACTGAAGAACATGGAATGGCCAAGAAGCAACTAAAGAACTGTTCAACATCCTTAGTGATCAGGGAAATGCAAATTAAAACAACCCTGAGATTATACCCCACACCCGTCAGAATGGCTAAGATAAAAAACTCAGGTAACAACAGATACTGGGTGGATGTGGAGAAAGAGGAACACTCCTTCATTGTTGGTGGGATTACAAGCTGGTACAACTACTCTGGAAATCAGTCTTGAGGTTCCTCAGAAAATTGGACATTTTACTGCCCGAGGACCCAGCTATACCACTCCTGGGCATATACCCAAAAGATGCTCCAACATATAACAAAGACATGTGCTCCACTATAAGCAGCTTTATTTATAATAGCCAGAATCTGGAAAGAAGCCAGATGTCCTTCAACAGAAGAATGAATACAGAAAATGTGGTACATTTACACAATGAAGTACTACTCAGCTATTAAAAACAATGACTTCATGAAATTCTTAGGCAAATGGATGGAACTAGAAAATATAATCCTGAGTGAGGTAACCCAATCATAAAAGAACACACATGGTATGCACTCACTGATAAGTGGCTATTAGCCCACAAACATGGAATACCCAAGATACCATTCACAGACCATATAAAGTTCAAGAAGAAGGATGACCAAAGTGTGGATGCTTCAGTCCTTCTTAGAAGGAGGAATAAAATACTCTTAGGAGGAAATACAGGGACAAATTGTGGAGCAGAGACTGAAGGAAAAGTCATCCAGAGACTGTCCCACCTGGGGTTCCATCCCATATGCAGCCATCAAACCTAGTCACTATTGCTGATGTCAAGAAGTGCTTGCTTGAGCCAGATATGTGTGTCTCCTGAGAGGCTCTGCCAGAGCTTTACTGATACAGATGAGGATGCTTGCAGCTAACCATCAGACGGAGCACTGGGACCCCAATGGAGGAGTTAGAGAAAGGACTGAAGGAGCTGAAGGGGTTTGCAACCCCATAGGAAGAACAAGAATATTAATCAAACATATCCCCCAGAGCTCACAGGGACTAAACCACTAACCAAAGAGTACAAATGGGGGGACCAATGACTCCAGCCACATATGAAGCAGAGGATGGTATTTTCTGGCATCATTAGGAGGAGAAGATCTTGATCCTGTGAAGGCTCTTTTCCCCAGTGTAGGGGAATGCCAGGTTGTTGAAGAGGGAGTGGGTGGGTGGGAGGGGGAGCATCCTTATAGAAGCAGAGGGAAGGGAATGGGAGAGGGAGGAACCAGGAAAGGGGAAACATTTGAAATGCAAATACATAAACTATCCAGTTTTTTTTAAAAATGTCAGTGGTGATAAAGTAACATGGCTTTTAAAAATAGTGTTCTAAATACTTAGTCATGAAACAGGATTCTGGAACATTCCAATATTTTAAAAATCATTTTATATAAGAAAAATTAAGGGGGTTATAACAGGCTTAGACATTGAGAGGTTAAGTGAGAGGAGCTCTGGCTTTAGGTTTCAAATTCATTATAGAGTTTTAAAATAGTAAGTTATTATTAGCAGTGGAGACCACTAACACTCATTATCAGGGAACACTATACAGATGTATCTAAAAAGGTTCTCTCACAGTTGTGCACATAACATATTTAAGGAGATTAAGTATAAAACTATATGCTTACTTAAGTGAAACTTCATCTATTAAAATAGAATCTGACATAATTATCACATTAGATTTTTTGTGAGAATTAAATAATATATTGTATGTATGCCCTGAAGTCACAGCTAGGTTCATAACTGTAATTCACCTCTTTCTAGAAATGTAGCTATTTCTGTTTCTCCTTACCCTTTCCTTCTTATGAGCTTGTCCAAAGCAGTGTCTGTAAAACAAGCTTTATGGTATAGCACACAACATTTACCCATGCGTGTTGTGTGGTAGGAACCCACATGTAAAGCACGAGTAGAATATATAAGCAAGATAGATAATGGTGGGAGCTTTTTGACTTCTTTTTCCATGTTGCTGGCCTCCATTTGCACCACTAGGTGTGAATTTCAGGCAGAATACCCAGCAAGGGGAAAAACCTAGTTAAGTTTTTGGTCATCATAAGTTCTTGCTTCCCCTCCATTTCTGGGAGTGAAATAAAACACTGAGTGACATAATTGAAGCATAGATCCCGTTTCTTTCATGCTTCTCCACATGCTGACGTATTTCCATATAGACTGAGCATGTCTCAGGGATAAGAAGCGATATACGCCAGGAAAAGAAATCCCCGAGTGGTTGGCTCCTCCTGGAAATGTTTCAGCCTTTCAGGATTCTAGGCCATCTCTCTCCCTGAAATTTGAAGTTCATCCTCACAGAGAGTGTGTTCTGTTCCTTCATTTTCTTTTCTGTCCTTAAACAATTATTATTTTCTCACAGTTTGATAAAAGAACACACACTTAAAAATAAAGTTTTTATAAAGGGCTATTCCCCTTTGTGCATCTTCAAATAGAAGGACACATCATTAATTTAAGGGAATTACATTAATTTTCAGTACAATAATAGATCCATCTCTTGCGAAAGGCATCATTGACCTGTTCAAAATGCCCAGATAAGAAAAGTGATTATTTTTTAAAAATGTGTCTTTCCAAGTTTGGGAGAGTTTAGAAACTGACAGATGTACCAAATGGTAGAGAAACTCATCAAGATAGTACTAGTAGTCTCTGCTGGACTCAGAACATGTCATAACAAAACTCCTACTCCTTGAATGAATGGACAGGAACTTCATCATGTACTGTCTTCAAGCAACTCGCTCTTGGAAGCACATCAGTGAAGAGATACAGAGGAATATAAGCTGGGAATCAGTAAGACTGAGTATGTTTCTTTTATATGGTTGAAGTCAAATGGGTCTCCATATGAAGTGACTAGCTAGCCATGGATACCATTTTAGGAGTTAAATGCTTTTCCTAAATTAGTTTGTTTCTTGTCAATCCTTTTCAGCCATCAACCAAGTGTCCCTCACCCTTTGTGGGACCTTACGTAGTACTTGCACATATCTCAGCAAATGAAGGACTATGTTTTCCAGGCTATGGCACTGTTTCAAAGCATTGTATAAGATAAATCAAGACAATTTTTGAAGTTTGGAAGGAAAAAGAGACTTCAGAATATGACCTTAGAGTTATTCATAAAGCCTCCTCCTCAGTCTTTTTCAATTAGATTTTAATTGGTATTCATGGATGTGGCTACATCTTTGTGAGTGATATGTATATGTTCAGTGATATACATATGCTGAGTGACATGCATATGTTGGGGATGGCTACACAATGTGCATATACTCGTGCTTGTAAATAGTCTCATTGGCTCTTTCCAGAAAGAATTCTCTGCTTTTTAAACCCAGCTATCACAAAAGACCATTGTTAACAGCTGCTTGATTCTGCAAATTTCTATTATTAATATCCAACTTTTTAAACCCCTGCCACTTTATCCAACAGAAGTATCAGAAAGGATTAAGTAAAATATTGAGGTTGGTGGTAATCACACTCAGTGCATTTTTAAAAACACTTTAAATGAATTGCATTTTGGCCATTTTCATTTGGACACTGATGTCTTGTCTTTTCTTTTTTAAGAAAGATATGGTCTTGGTACAATTGTCAAAATATATAACCATCAGCATGTGCAAATGCACACAAATGGAAAAGCTAGTTTCTGATTGACAGCAATTGCTATGGTCATCTGAGTTTTATCCAGTGCCAGGCAGAGAGCTATAAAAATAGCGATGGCACAATCAATGTTTAATCATTTAACTTTACAGAGAAGCTTGAAGACTTCCACCTTAGGAGAGGAGAGCTAAATTCCTGAAAATTTATAAGACTGCAGGGAGACGGCTCAGGGTAGCTAGATCATACTAGAACAATGTGTGGCTGAAAGCATGTCCACTAAAAGATCAGAGAGAGAGAAAGCACTTAGCTTGCAGTATGTGGAGGTTGACACCCTTTGTCAATACCCGCTGTAGTAGATTACAAGAAGGAAAATGAGACGGTATAGAAGATCGTCAAGAATGGATAGTAAAAGATAAGTGGAAAATACTTACGCTTAGAAATGGTTTGAACATAGAAAAATGGGCTGGCAAATTTGCCCACGTCATCTGTGATCTAAGAATTACAAGTAAACTCCGTTCTGGGATCAGGATGTTCTTGGGACATTGACTACTCAGAGACCAAAATGGAATAGAAAAATCAGAGAACGTAACCTGACTTTAAGAGATTCTACACTTACCAACTTAAACTTTATCCTTATAATATCTGTAGTTCTCGTGACCTCAAATTATTTTAAGACAAGAGAAAGAAAATATGAAAAAGGATATAGGTTGAACAGGTAAAGCTGAAGTCTAAGAAGTTAGGCTTGTTTTGATAAAATGATCGGTTTATGTATTTCTAATTTCATTTGCCACAATTCATGCCCCCAAATCCATAGGTAGTTGGACAACTACAGTGTTCGGGGGACCATGTTTACTTTTAGCTAAGTGTGTTTGGTGAGAAAGTTGTCTGTGCATTAGTGTATTTTTGTCTTCTCTCCCAGAGATTGGTGAGGTTGGGAAGATAAGAAAACTTTTAATTGGTGCATTCAGCCAAGCAGTTCAGCAACAGGACATTAATTTTTATTTTAATAATGTGATTTTAATTGAATACTTTGCCGGTGCTGGACTGAATTTGGTCTGTTATTTAAAATTACATTAATAAAGATCCCCCTTTCTACAAGTACTGCCACCCACACTCCTAAATAACAAGTTATCCATTCAGGAGCAGGGTGAGTTTAAATTACTGTTTCTTAAGGGATTATTTAGCAAAATGGTATAAGTTTCAATGGACTGGCAAGTTGTTGTCTTAGGATAAACAAAGATAAAATTGAAATATAGCTTCTCTTTCCACATGCAGTATTAGAGTTCTCTCACTAGCCAGTGAAGTCTATCAAACTCTCTCCTCCAATAGCAGGCCTGAAACCAGGCCCCTATGCTGTAACTATGCATGTTCCTGTGACTGTGTTTACTAGTCAGTTTGAGCACACAGAAATATGATTGCCCCTCGGGCAAACTACCATAGACCATAGTGTGTCTTATCCTTGACTGAATAGCATGGTATGGCTATGAGACTTTGTGTCAGGTTGGTAGAAGAAACTGGAATTCCATGTAAACTGCCTACAGTATATTTTTATTCTGTTGATCAGATTATCTATTCAGACACGAAACAAATGGCTACTATATTAAACTATTGCAAAATGAGTATCTGTTATTTTATTCGAACAAACTCTCACAGGTTACATAACCCTTCTAACACACACACACACACACACATACATACATACATACACACACACATACACATACAGCACAATTCTTGTTGTTTTCATTATAGGATCTCAGCTAAGCAGTCTTGGCTATTCTAGATATTTCATTGTAGTAAAAGCTGGCCTCAAACTTACCAATATGTACTTGTCTCTGCCTCCCAAAGCTGGGATATAGGACTGTATCAGCCATCTGGACTAACTAGTTTATATTCGTAATATATTTAAGAGGTAGAAATATTGATTGACAAGTCTATTTTATCTAAATTTGGAAAAAAAACTAGCTTTAATATAGAATATTTGTAAAAATACTATAGCCAAAGGCAATAGATTTGATTGGAAGTAAGAGAATTCTGGAAGTCAAATAGTTTTTTGCTTATAACTACTTTTAAAATATGCTAAGTATCCAGATTGAACCAAGCATGCTGAAGAAAGACTGTGTTACATTAATGTAAATAGAAATGAATGAATTAGTGGTTACTGAGCAGACAAGCAGCAGGGACAGTCCTGGAACTCTCTAACATGCAAGGGATGTCGTCTTTGTACTATGCTTAGAACAGAAACAATGCAACAGTGCTGCGTTATGTTCTAACCAGATAGCTGTGTCAGTAGCAAGGGAAATGGACAAATTGAATCTAGTAAGTCTAGTCTTACTGAGTAAGTCTAGCATACCTTGCACTATGCCCTACACTCTCACCACATACAAGCCCGACTTTCCTGGACACCTTTGTGTAAAATCCCTGTAAGGGAAATGCAGGAGTACTATATAATTCCACAGCAAGACACCTAGTATCTACTTCAGTACCAAGTTTGAAATGCAGCTACATAGTAGACTAGAATTAAACCTATGTTTCTTTAATGTGAGAGGGTAATTTTATAAATTTGACTCTTTATCTTAAATGATAATTCTTTGAAATTTGTATATATATATGAAAACAGACACAAGATTTACTGTAATCATCTAATTTTGTATATTAATTAAAATTCAAAGTGTTATTTTGTTGATATTTTATATTTAAGAAGCATTAGCTCTGTGTTTCTTATGAGGACTATTTAGAATGGACAATGCAATTTGACTTCATAACCCCTAAAATAGCAAGAAAATAAGTCTTTACTCCAGGAACCCTTAGATGAAATTAGACCAC
Source organism: Rattus norvegicus (assembly GCF_021556685.1). Classification (NCBI taxonomy): domain Eukaryota; kingdom Metazoa; phylum Chordata; class Mammalia; order Rodentia; family Muridae; genus Rattus; species Rattus norvegicus. The sequence continues at coordinate 72,990,976 of NC_141544.1, forward strand.
ACATCTTGTACATTTCCATTTGATTTGTGTAAAAGGCATTTTTGTTCCATATGGCTTCTCAGAAAAATAGAAAGCTAAACTATGATATGAAGATTAAAATTAAAAAATCCAATGTTTCCACAAAGGCATCCCTAGAAAGGATAATATGTGGAAGACTCCAACACAAGGAGGGAAACTACAACGTAGTAAAAGCAAAAAAGTAATCTCCTTGCAACAGAACCAAAAGAAGAGAGACACACAAACATAATTCCACCTCTAACAACAACAATAGCAAGAAACAACAATCACTGTTCCTTAATACCTCTTAACATCGATGGAGTCCATTCACCAATTAAAGACATAGACTAACTGACTGGATACATAAAGAGAACCCAGCAGTTTACTGCATACAGGAAACACACCTCAGTAACAAAGACAACCACTACCTCAGAGTAAAAGGCTGGAAAACAATTTTCCAAGCGAATGGTTCCACGAAACAAGCTGGAATAGCCATTCTAATATCAAATAAAATCAATTTTCAACCAAAAGTTATTAAAAAAGATAAGGAAGGATACTTCATATTCATCAAAGGAAAAATTCACCAAGATGAACTTTCAATCCTGAATATCTAGGCTTCAAATACAAGGGCGGTGCCTACATTCATAAAAGAAACCTTATTGAAAATCAAAGCACACATTGCACCTCACACAATAATACTGGGAGATTTCAACACACCACTCTCATCAAGGACAGTTCATGGAAACAGAAACTAAACAGAGACATAGAGAAACTAACAGAAGTTATGAACCAAAATGATTAACAGATATCTATAAAACATTTCATCCTAAAACAAAAAAATATACCTTCTTCTCAGTACCTCATGGAACCTTCTCCAAAATTGATCATATAATCGTCCACAAAACAGGCCTCAACAGATACAAGGAGATTGAAGTAATCCCATGTATTCTATCAGATCACCACAGACTAAGGCTGGTCTTCAATAACAACAAAAATTACAGAAAGCCCACATGTAAATGGAAGTTAAACAATGCTCTCCTCAATGACAAATTGGTGAAGGAAAAAATAAAGAAAGAAATTAAAGACTTTTTAAGAATTTAATGAATGTGAACACACAACATACCCGAATTTAAGGGACACAATAAAAGCAGTGGTAAAGGAAAACTCATAACTCTGAGTGCCTCCAAAAAGAAACTGGAGATAGCATACATTAGCAACTTGACAGCCACCTAAAACTCTAGAACAAAAGGAAGCAAATACACCCAAGAAATAATCAAACTCAGGGATAAAATCAACCAAGTAGAAACAAAAGGAACTATACAGAGAATCAACAAAACCAGGAGCTGGTTCTTTGAGAAAATCAACAGGCTAGATAAACTCTTAGCCAGATTAAGCAGACGGCACAGAGATAGTATCCAAATTAAGAAAATCAGAAATGAAAAGGAAGACATAACTACAGAATCTAAGGAAATTCAAAAAGTCATTAGATACTATTACAAAGGCCTATATTAAACAAAACTGGAAAATCTGGAGGAAATGGACAATTTTCTAGACAGATACCAAGTACCTAAGTTAAATCAGGATCAGATAAACCATCTAAATAGTCCCATAACTCCTAAAGAAATAAACGTAGTTATTAAGAGTCTCCCAACCAAAAAAAAAAAAAAAAAACCACACCCAGGACAAGGTGGGTTTAGTGCAGAATTCTATCAGACCTTCATAGAAGACATCATACCAATAATGTCCAAAATCTTCCACAAAATAGAAAGAGAATGAGCACTACCCAATTCCTTCTATGAAACTACAATTATGCTTATACCTAAACCACACAAAGACTCAACAAAGAAAGAGAACTTCAGATAAGTTTCCCTTTAAGAATATCAATGCAAAAATACTCAATAAAATTCTTACAAACTGAATCCAAAAGCACATCAGAACAAACGATCATCTATGATATCAAGTAGACCTCATCCCAGGGATGCAGGGATGGTTCAATTTACAGAAATCCATCAACATAATCTACTATGTAAACAAACTCAAAAGAAAAAGAAAAACAAATGATCATCTCATTAGATCTGAGAAAGCATTTGAGAAAATCCAACACCCCTTCATTTTAAAAGTCTTGGAAAGATCAGGAGTTCAAGGCTCATACCAAAACACAGTAAAAGCAATATACAGCAAACCAGTAGCTAACACCAAACTAAATGGAGAGAACCTTAAAGCAATCCCACTAAAATCAGGAACTAGACAAGGCTGCCTACTCTCTTCACTACTTATTCAATATAGTACTTGAAGTCCTAGTAAGAGCAATCAGACAATAAAAGGAGGTCAAAGGGATACAAATTTGAAAAGGAAGAAGTCAAAATATCACTATTTGCAGATGATATGATAGTATAACTAAGTGACCCCAAAAGTTCCACATGAGTCTGATAAACAACTTCAGCAAAGTGGCTGGGTATTAATTTAATTCAAACAAATCAGTAGCCTTCCTTTACTCAAAGGACAAACTGGCTGAAAAAGAAATTATGGAAATGATACCATTCATAATAGTAAAAAATAACATAAAATACCTCAGTGTGACTCTAACCAAGCAAGTGAAAGATCTGTATGACAAGAACTTCAAGTCTCGGAAGAAAGAAATTGGAGAAGATCTCAGAAGATGAAAAGACCTCCCATGCATATGGATTGGCAGGATTAATATAGGAAAAATGGCCATTTTGGCAAAAGCAATGTACAGATTCAATGCAATCCCCAACAAAATTCCGACTCAATTCTTTATAGAGATAGAAAGAACAATTTGCAATTTCATTTGGAATAACAAAAACCCAGGATAGCAAAAAACTATCCTCAACAATAAAAGAACTTCTGGCTGAATCACCATTCCTGACCTCAACCAATATTACAGAGCAATTGTAATAAAAACTGTATGGTGTTGGTACTGAGACAGACATGTAGATCATTGGAATAGAATTGAAGACCCAAAAATAAACCCACACACCTATGATCACTTATCTTTGACAAAGTAGCTAAAATCATCTAGTAGAAAAAAGATAGCATTTTCAACTAATGGTGCTGGTTCAACTGGTGGTGAGCATGTAGAAGAATTCAAATTGACCCATTCTTATCTCCCTGTACAAAGCTTAAGTCAAAGTGGATCAAGGACCTCCACATAAATCCAGATACTCTCAAACTAATAAAAGAAAAGTGGCGAAGAGCTTCAAACACATAGGCACTAGGGAAATTTTCCTGAACAAAACACCAATGGCTTATGCTCTAAGATGTAGAATTGACAAATGAGACCTCATGAAACTGCAAAGCTTCTGTAAGGCAAAGGACACTGTCACTCTGATAAAAATGCAACTAAACGATTGGGAAAAGATCTTTACCAATCCTATATCCGATAAAGGGCTAATATCCAAAATGTACATAGAACTAAGGAATTAGACCTCAGAGAGCCAAATTACCCTATTAAAATGGTATATGGAGCTAAACAAAGAATTCTCAGCTAAGAAACATTGAGTGTCTGAGAAGCACCTAAAGAAATGTTCAACATTCTTAGCCATAAGGAAAATGCAAATCAAAACAACCCTGAGATTCCACCTCACACTGGTTAGAATGGCTAAGATCAAAATCTCTGGTGACAACATATAGCTGGTGAGGATGTGGAGAAAGAGGAACACTCCTCCATTGTTGGTGGGATTTCAAGCTGGTACAACCACTCTCTATCAAGCTGGAGTTTCCTCAGAAAATTGGTCATTATGCAACCTGAGAACCCAGCTATACTACTGCTGGGCATATACCCAAAGGGTGTTTCAACGTACCACAAGGATACATGCTCTACTATGTTCATAGCAGCTTTATTTATAATAGCCAGAAGCTAGAAAGAACCCAGATGTCCCTTAACAGAGGAAGGGATAAAGAAAATGTGGTATATTTACACAATGGAGTATTATTCAGCTATCAAAAACAATGTCTTCATGAAATTCATAAGCAAATGGATGGAAATATAGAAAATATCAACCTTAGTGAGGTAACCCAACCACAAAAAACAAAACAAAACAAAACAAACAAACAAAAATAAAAAACACATGGTATACACTCACTGTAAGTGGATATTATCCCAAAAGCTCGAATTACCCAATATACAATCCACAGACCACAAGAAGCTCAAGAAGGACAAATGAAGTGTAGAAGCTTCAGCCTTTCCTAAATATGGGAACAAAAATACTCATAAGAGGTGATATGGAGACAAAGTTTGGAGCAGAGACTGAAGGATTGGCTATTCAGAGCCTGCCTGACATGGGGATCCAGCCCATATATATATATATATATATATATATATATATATATATGAAAACTAGAGAATTTTGATGAAGCCAAGAAGTGCATTCTGACAGGAGCCTGATACAGCTGTCTCCTGAGAGGCTCAGCCACAGCGTGACAAATACAGAGGAAAATACTAGCAGCAAACCATTGAACGGAGAACAGGGTAAGAGAAAGGATTAAAGGAGCTGAAGGGGCTTGCAAATCCATATGAACAACAATACCAACTAACTAGAAGTCCCAGAAACTAAACCACTACCCGAAGACTATCCATGGACAGAAGCAAGGCTCCAGCTGCATATGTAGCAGAGGATGGCCTTGTAGGGCACCAATGGGAGGAGAAGTCCTTGGTCTTGCCATTGCTGGAACCCCTGTGTAGGGGAATGTCAGGGTGGGAAAGCGGAGAGGGGTGGCGTTTGGGGGAGGGGAAACAGCCTTATAGAAGAAGGGGTACAGGGATGGAATAGGGGGCTTATGGATGGGAAACCGAGAAAGGGAATAACATCTGAAATGTAAATAAAAAAATCCAATAAAAAATAGAACAAAAAAGGGAAAAAAGTCTTTCTTTAAAAGATAGTACAGTGGACTATTAATGTATCACTTGAAAATAACAACAAAACTCGTAGCTCTCACATTGCTGTAGATGCTTTGATAGGCGATGAGTGAAGATAGTTTTTGTAGAAGAGGGAGAAACATTTTAAATTGTTCAGAAATAACGATGTCCTTTAATATTGGATCTATTACATTTTATGACATCTTCTACTCCCTCTAGAAAAGCAGCTAATATTTACCTATCACAAGCATATTAAAGTTTGACTGCTAAAGTTTGTAATTCTTTTTTTAATGAGCTTTCTCTTTTTTTCCATAAAAAGTTGACTTCTAATTTTCCTTTAGGATCTAGAGGCTGGCTGTTAGATAGTTTAATATTGTTTATCTGTAGTGATAGGACATTAGAACATCATGACCCTAAGGATAATTAAGTTCAGATTTAGGGGACTCAGAAAAGACACCCCACCATGATCTAGCTTTTTTTTATTTAAAAGTTTTTTTTATTTACTTTTTCCCATCTTTTTAAAATTGGGTATTTCTTTTTTACATATCAAATGTTATTCCCTTTCTCAGTTTCCTGTCCATTACCCCCTAATCCCTCCTCCTTCCCTTCTATAAGGGTGTTCCCCTCCCCGTCCTCCCCCATTAACTGCCCCGACAACAATCCCCTACACTGGTCAATCTTGGCAGGACCAAGGGTTTCTTCTTCCATTGGTACCCAGCAAGGTCATCCTTTGCTACATATGCAGTTGTAGCCTTGGGTCAGTCCATGTATAGTCTTTGGGTAGTGGTTTAGTCCCTGGAAGCTCTGGTTGGTTGACATTGTTGTCTTATGGGGTTGCAAGCCCCTTCAGCTCTTTCAGTCCTTTCTCTAATTCCTCCAACAGGGGTCCCATTCTCAGTTCAGTGGTTTGCTGCTAGCATTCGCCTCTGTATTTGTCATGTTCTGGCTGTGTCTCTCAGGAGAGATCTATATCCAGTTCCTGTCAGCCTGCACTTCTTAGCTTTGTTCATCTTATCTAGTTTTGTGGCTATGTATATATGGGCTATATGGGGAGCAGGCTAATGTCAATCATTCATACTTGACAGGAAGTGAAAATATTCAGATAATATACTAAAACAGTTTTTTCAGAAAAGGATAAACCAATTAGGTAAAGAGATAGTAATTCTTCCCATTAAACTACAAGCACCTTGAGGTTAGGTGTCATATGACAGATATAAATTTTCCTATACAGTTTATTAGTTTCCCAGGAGCATTGAGGCAGCTATATATTGATTCTGTGTAAATTTACTCATTTTACTGGACACTGAGTACCATGGCCAGAGCTAGGCATGACAAACACAGTATTGCTCAAAGGTTAGAGAGAAAGCTTCTTGTTGTTACATGAAAAAGAGTTAGTCCTCAATTATGGACCTAAGATTAGATAAATATCAGTTATGATATTGAGTGCTGAGGTAACATTAGACTCTTGGTAACACTCTATTGTGGGATTGTAAGATTTGTGCTCAGTGCAAATCAAACTAAATATCTGTTTTGAGACTAAGTCAAAATTTTCATTGAATACTTGTGTAATGATTCTATATCCTGATATACAAATGGTGATATTGGAGTTATGAATATGTGACTTTGGGTTAAGTTTAAGTTTAAGTGCTATTATTAAAGGACTATCTAGATATTGTCAAAATATTCTAATTAATAGTTCAATAGTTTTGTTGATAAAATATTACTCATACCACTTCAGTTATTTCATCTTTCTTTTCTATGTAAGAGCCAAAAAACTTTAAATATAACAAGCAACGTTTAATAATTTTCCACTGTTCTTATACATGCCCTTCACCTTTCCTCTATTTTAATTTTATGCACTGGATAGTGATTTATATGTGATTTATGTCTCCCCTAATGGAAAAAAAGTTTAAATTTAAGCTGGGGATAAGGAAAGGTTAGAGGCTGCAAGTTGAAGAGGGAGAAATACAATGGGTAATACCACCTAAATTGACCTGGCCCTGGGTATTTGTTGGCAAAATAAAGCTAATTGACGACCCCCAGGAGATTGGCTCTTCACAATCTTTTGATAATCGAAGCTCAAAGTTACATGAGCAGAGATGCTGAATTTTTTTTAAATGAACTGTATTCTCTCACTTCTATCTCTTTCTCTCTCATTTCTCCTTCCATGTTGCAGATCAGACACAGAGATTCACACATGCTATGTAAGTATTATACTACTGAGCTATATATCTGCAGCTACCCTCATCTCAAGCAGACACACTCCTACAGCTGCACACTCTCAAATGACTGTTTTAAAAAGATTCTTAGAGTAGAATCTGTCGAAACTCAGTTCCTTATATAGTAGGGGTTTAGTTCTAAAAATTATGCCAGTGTTTAAATTTCCAAACTTATATATCCACTGCATGCATAGAATATGTAGATGCCAGATAGGTAAGGAGGCATGATAGATAGATGAGTGATGAGTGGATAGTTATGAGGTTAGATAGATCATCAGCACATGTATACATACACATACACACACATACGCACACACATATACATATATACATATATATGACAGGTAGATAGATGATAGAAAGGTAGGTAGATATATAGGTTAGAGGCATATATACATACATACATACATACATACATACATACATACATACATACATACATACATACAGAATATAGCTAGATACATGACAGGTCAATGATAGAATGTTGGTAGAAACCCAGAAGGACAAAATGGTGGAAATTTTGTGTATTACAGCTAGTTTTCCCCAAAGATGGCACTTAGCACCCTCTCCATCGTATCTATTTCATTATTCTAAGGGGAACCTCTGTGCCCATTTTATAAGTACAGGAATAGTAGTCAAAGCTAAAAAGCTAATCCACTGCCAAGACTTTTAATACCCTACATTAAGCTGGGAAACCCTTTATGTATTATGTGAGTATATGGAAAAATACAATGACCAATGGGTTTTGAAAATCGATGATAATGAATCACTGTAGGAGACACACAGACTTTGTTGGCCCCTTTTTCAAATTCTCGAGTGGTGGCTTTGCCAATCAGGGAGTGGAATGATAGACCTAGAGAACTAAATAAAAATAATAATATGATGAAGTACACCAAACAGAAATTCCTTGTTTGTTCTTAATAAGCTCTTAGGGGAACATTGACCCAGTAAATATTGGGGAAGAATAAGTTTCTTCAAGGCTTTGTAAAAGAGAATCTTAAGTGAGAAGAAAAACCCCAAAGGGTTGGTGAAGCAGCTGCTTTTTAACTAAGGCTGCCATGATCAATGGATTGAATGGCTCAGGGGCTCTTTCTCACCACGCATTTCTTTCCCAAGTATTCCCATAAACTTGAAGTGAATTCCCAGTGCGTGAAATCCAGGAAGGTAAGCCACGTCTATCTATTTACATTTTCTCAAGTAGTGAAGTACTGTCTTATACTAGGAAACTCTCTTTGATTTCCTACACCTTTATGGCTTAGAATGCAGGAGAGAAAGTACTACTTCATCTGTAATGCTCAGAGACATTCATTTACACTCATCTGCTTCTACCAAGGTTTAATCTATAGCTTTTGTGGAGTTTGCATTCTAAGTGTCTTAGAAATCATAACTTTATTTTCCTCTCCTATTGCAATAGACCAAAAGGGACGGCTGCAGCTAGTTGTGTCAAGATTTAGAATAACAAGAAACAGGTAATTTCCCACAGAGATTTCTCTCCTTCACTTCTGCTATAATAATGAGATACTTGTTTGATGTTTTTTGACATGAAACAAGATCTATTTGTTTAATTTGATTTATTTTGCTGTGTTCTTTCTTTTCTGTGTTTTAAAACACTTTTAAAAAGTATTTTTGTTTATAGCCAGCATCTCTTTAATGTTTACTCAGTCATCTGGAAAATATGATAAAAGTGTGAAAAATATTCTGTCACACCAAAGGTAAATGAAGATAAGCTGCCCAGGAAAACAAAACGATTAAAGTATATAGAGATAAGACATTTGCAAAAAAAATGTTCATTTAGAATGGCCAATGCCATTCGATCCAAACCCTATATTTTAAACACTTCAAAAACTCAAAAATACCTGTGTGTTTGAAAGTGCAGCATAAACCTCTTCAAATGCCCAAAGTTTTTCAAAATGATGGGGTGTTTCATCATGGTCATAACCCACATTTTCAAGAGTCTTCCTGTGCTGAACTCAATCATAGCAGCCTATTTTTTTCATGGTTCTTCTTAACAACACCAGGGAAGAGTTACAACACTGTTGTGGACTATCTGTGCTTTCGGTGTTTCCTTCCATATCAGGACAGAAGAGGAAAGCGGGACAGCTATTTCTTCCTTTCAAACTTGTTTCTACCTTTTCTCCCTAGGTAAGGAAAACTTTCTCTATTCAAAGAGGTGGATAGAGAGTACAGGCAAAGGTTCCAATGACAATGCCCATGGTTGGAACTACAACTCTTCAGGACTACATCTCCCAGAATACCAAGGGTTGTACTCCATTACAATCATGGCCATAGGCTTGATAGAAGACTTCCTCAGATCTGCTTTAAAACAACTGATCACTGTCTCTGCAGTATCTCAGGAAACACTGAAATTTTAACTCTTAGTTCTTGAGACACAAGTCCAGGTCTAAGGAATGATATGATGCTATAATAAGCAAAAAGTTAGGCCTTGAACATTGAAATTGAACTCTAACATTTTTCTTAGAGGGCAATGATCAATCATCTGTCTGTCTATCTATCTATCTATCTATCTATCTATCTATCTATCTATCTATCTATCTATCTATCTCATCTATAGATGGTACCTTGGATTTAAAAATGCAAAGGTCATTCTGTTTTTCTGTCATTTTGACACAGCTGCAATTATTTCATGTTCAGTTTTGTCATTCTGTGTATGTCAGGTACCATGATCCATAATCAACTTTGCAATACTTTCCGCTATCAATACTTGATTTCTAAGTAACACTGTCCACTCCCCCTAAACACCATTTGTGTTTTTAGATGCAGATGTGTCTGTCCACAGAACAGCAATTACCTAATGGAGAGTCCTGTACCTGAGCAATTAGCATCTCTACACAGGTTTCCATCAGGGCTATCAGAAGCAACGTGGTCTCAAGAGCACACAGCATTGCCAGCATTCAAGCTTTTTCTGTTTTCTCCTTTCTTTTCAGTAAGTGACACTTCCATTATTCTAACAATGCAGGTTGAAAATCAAGAAGTTTTTCTATACACTGTCAATTTCTGATTAATCCTGTGCATGGATGATGCTGACAGCACTACCAAACTATAGGCAGAAACTGTGTAATCCTCATAGCTGCAACATGCTACTGCACCATACATTCAAAGCGCTCCTTAAAAACATTCGCAGTTCTCAATGCTTGCCTTAAACTACTCACCAGGTTACAATCTCAGACGCAGACTGACAATTCTCCCTCCTTGACCTCCTTACCCAGCAACTTCTTCCTTATCATCTCCACAACAGTCTCCCTGCTCAGCTTCCTCTTCTGCTCAGACATTTTGCTCATGGGTTTCCAGTCCCTAGAGCCAGCCATCCTCCCCTGGATATCTTGAGCCGTTTTCTTCTTGGTTTGAAGCAGATGACGCCTCAAATATTACCACAAGTCCTTTCCCTCACTTTCTTACTTTACATCCACTGCCCACCTCCTCCTTCATCTCCCCTTTCGACTGTACTTTCACATATGGCAATTATTTTTTTCATCTAGTTGTTATTTAAAACTATATAAACTTATTAAGGGAAAGATACTTTGTTTGTTTCTGGCTGAAACCAAGACAATTCTCAGATGGATGAAATGACATTTCTCAGATATTCTCAGGTCTTCCCTGAGATGAAAGGCTGGTGTTCAAGACCATAATAGCTAGTAAACATTACAAATCTTATTAACTATTTTCTATCTACTACAGTAAAATAAAGTAATGAGTGGATCCCATGATGGAAGCTTGCATTTCTGAGCCTAGGACAGTCTGCAGAGTCATTTTTAGAACAGTCACGATTCTCTATTCACTCGCTAGATGATGCATCCATTCGATCACGCAACAAACATTCATTAAATTCTTTCATGTGAAATACTTTATATGAAGAGACTAAAGGTAATTTGACCCCAGGAAGCTTATTCATCTATTTTTTATGATAGTTTGGTTTGATGTCATGAGAGCCTCTTATTTTTGCGATGTCTCTAATATAAATCCACTGCTTCAGGAATAGAGAAACATAGCACACCGCATTCTAAAATAAAGCCAACAAGAAAACCTTTAATCAGTATGGAGGGTAAGGGGTGCCAAGAGGACAGTGCTTTATTTTGTCTCTCAGAATTCAAACTTCTCTGAACTCACGTAGTGTTCTAGTTCATTCTTATTATTAAAAGTTTCTGACTTGCAGTGCTGAGCCAAGCATGGCATGCCTTTAATACTACACTAAGGCAGCAGAAGCAGGACAGTCTCTGTGAGATCAAGGACAACATGATCAAAACCTATGACTTCTGTCAAATCTATTATAGAAAATAGGTTTTCATAATCACTGTATAAATAAAATTATACTTTCAAATGTATACGTGCATGTGTCTCTGTGTGTGTGTGTGTGTGTGTGTGTGTGTGTGTGTATGTGTGTATAGCTATGGACATCTGTGTAAGTATCTGTGTGTGTATCTATAACTCTTAAGTGTAATTATCACAAAGCTTTTACACCTATATGAAAATCTGATATTCACTGATAACTTACTCCATATATACAATTTTACATAGCCCTATAAAGCAACCAACATGAAAATAATGTTAGAAATCATGTAACTGTGGAAATATAGGCTTTTTAAATTTAAAAATTAGAGACTAAAGCAAACTCGTAAATCACTCAGGTATAGGAAAAATAAGCTTGAATTACAAATGTAAACTAAAGATGTATATATTGCTTTCAATGTGGAAATGACATGTAATAAATATTAAAGTGAATCATTTAGCATGATGAGACCACTGAAACACACTAAATGGCAATTAAAACAAGATACATGTTTATTAAATGCGGCTGGGATTTATTAAGCTGTGTCAGACTAAACAAACGTAATTTGATATCTGAATCATATCTCATTCGGGTACAGCCTTCATCAAATCTGCAGGCTTTGCTTTGAAAAGGGTATCATGTGCTCCTTTTAGTTTTTAATCTCTTTGAAGTATCAGTTTGATTCCTGGAGGACTGTGAAAGTCACAGGCTGAAGTCTCTTGATTATCAATGAACTTGTCTGTTCTGCATGGGTCTGCCAAGGAAGACAGCTATTCAAAGGAGCCATCCTCTCTAGAGACAGAGGTCTCTATCACTATTTATGTCCCAGAAGAAGCATATAGCATATAGGGTGAGGGCACAGTGCCTATTTATGCTTATGTATGTATTTGTATTTACAATGAATTATTTATGTCTTCATTTAAAAGATGAAATAGTACCATATACATTATCCCTGAAAAATTATGTTGTTTAGATTCATCGGACAAGTATGAATAGTAACTTCTGACTGTGTTCAGACCTAAAAGACTGGGATATAGAACTAAAAAAAATTGTTGAGACGTATTTTCTGTAGGTCTTTCCAGGACGTTCTTATATGAATTGGTACATATATAGTCAAGGGACAAAAAGCACAAGTAATGCTCCCCAAACTTTTTATTTATTTTGTAATAAATTATCTGTAAAAATGATGATACAGATGTTAACCTCTTTTCCCCGTCAAATGCTTTTTGCTGTGGTCTGGAACTAATCTGAACATGTTAATAATGTCTTATAAATATATTCATAACACATTAAATTGTTAGATGCATATATTATCATTACTTGATGGATAAGGTTTTCTTTCATATTCATCTTCTTCAGGAACTTGAGAGGCTTCATGGGTAACTTGAGAATTAGAAAACTTCTTCGTCTTTTCACACTGTAGACTTCTACCTCCGTTCTGTTTTTAATCTACTCTGTAATTAGTTATTCATGGGATAATGCAGAGAGTGTGGCTATGAGAGTTTTATGGATTTTTAGGAGAATGTCTTTGAGTCAATCTAACTCAGGACAAAAGTTTGTATACTTTGTCTTTGATACACGACAACTCATCATTATGCCTGAATTCTCTGATTTGTGAAAATATTTACATTGTTTACTACAGTGTTACCATGAGAATTACCCAAGCATTGCCACAAGGTGGCCTTTTTGTGTTTCAATAATAAATCCTCTATTATGCTTCTTATCTCTCTACTAATTCTGACACCTATATACATTGAGCCTCTTTAATGAAGTCCAAAATGATGTTATCATTCATAACCAAATTAGAGGCAACTGCTCTTTCTCTAACATTTAGTACTTGAGTCTATCACATATTAGACTGACTGATAGCTTCGATATCTATCCAAGATAGCACATTCTCAGACCTGTAAGAATTTCCTCAGCCTAGAGAGCAGAAAGGACAGGAGGGTTTTTCAGAAAAGCTAAATTTTCCACACTTTTCAATGCCCCTGATTAGTCACGACTTAATTATTCAGTAAAATATTTCACTTTGAGTCTCCAAGTTTTTACACAGTCTAGATGACATGCCTAATCTTCAGCAGCCTAGTTGATTTTTTTAACCCTGCCATATTAGCAAGTGATAGCTGAACAATTAATCACAGCGAGACTGTAGTGCTCTGAACATGCTGTCAGAGAAACGAAAATAACTTGACCAACTATAGCACAGCCTGCTTATTTTCAGTTGTCTAAGCATGGCCTGAATCTCTCACTTTAGCCAATTCCCTGCTAACTCCTATTTCTCTAGAAGTTTGTTTTCCTATTTTTGTTGAATAATTAGAGGATGTCAAAAGAACCTGAAGTATTAAAACATCAACATCCTTAAGCATGGTTACCTATCAAAATGTCACAGGAATGCTCTCCTGACAACTAGCTGTGTCCAAGGGCCACAAACATAGTGGACTAGCACAGCCCATCAGACTTGTGATCAAAGGCAGTACTGTTAATGAAGTGCCTGGCTTGGAGACTGATGTGTCAGCAAACCACTCTTTGCTTTATTATATCCCTTCTTTCCCCAGGAGGAAACAAAGGAAAGCTGCTCATCCCCATAGGGATCTTGCATGACACATTTTATTCTAAATGGTAACTTTTCGAAGGAAGTGTGTGACACCAAATATGTGGAGAGACGCAGAAAGTGAACAGCATGTCAGCCAAAACTGTGAAAAGCAGCTTTCTAATGAAATACACTAAAAGAGACATAGATCATGATTGAGCGACAGAGTAGAATAGTGACCAAGTGACCAGTGACAGAGGGCTCTTATTCCTAATTTACAGAATCCAGAAGAAAAAGACAGATGCTTCCCTACCAAACATGATCACATGATTCAATTCCCAGAAACCACAGGGTAGAAAAAGAGGTGAGGGCTGCAAATTGTCCTCAGACCTGTACACACAATTCTGAGGCATTCTCTCTCTCTCTCTCTCTCTCTCTCTCTTACACACACACACACACACACACACACAGAGAGAGAAAGAGAGAGAGAGACAGACAGACAGATAGACAGACACAAACACACAGACACACACAATAGATAGGTAGATAGATAGATGGATGGATGGATGGATGGATGGATGGATGGATGGATGGATGGAGGATGGATGGATGAGTGAAGGGGTGGATAGGCAAATGTGTTCATGGGTAGATGGATAGATGAGTGGATGGATAGATGAGTGGATGGATGAATGCATGCATGAAGGCATGGATGGTCACATAGATAGATGTAGACAGGTAGACAGATGATAAATAAATTAGATAGATAAGCAGACAGATGTAGACAGACTAATAAACAAATGATAGCTGGTTAGCAAGAAAATGATGAGTTGTGTATATATGTATAGATTAATTAATATATATGTTAGAAAAGAAAGGATTAAAAATGTTCTTGTTGCATTTTTTTTTAATCCCAGGAATGAGAGGCCTAGAAAGGCAAAGGAAGACAGATCTCTGTGAAGGCAAGACCAGCCCAACTTAAAAAATAAAATGTTTGTACATCATCCAGTGCTGGCTTCACAAAGAATGTGCTGTGTTCGATATGTATATGTCAACTGGACACCGAATTTTTTGAAAACAGGGGATCTCTATTAAGTAAACATCCTTACCACATTGGCCAATGATCAAGTCAGTCATCAGTGTTCTTTGATGACCTCTGCTCCCATTCTTGATTTCAGGCTTATGCATCCAGTTACTGCTCTGCATCCCTTTGTGATGGACTAGGGTCGGCAAACATAAGCTAAAATAAACATTTTTCTCCCCAAGTTGCTTTTGGTCACAGCAATAAAAGCCCTGATGAATTTAGGTTTTGTCAGAAAAAAATTTTTTGCTAATAAGGCTAATTTTATTTTTCCATATTTTAGCATTACTTTTATTTGTATGTGTATTGTATTCTATCTTTTCCAATAAATAGAGTCAGAGATAAGGTTTAGAGTAAAATTATAATTAGTTTATTAGGAAAAAGCCAGAAACATTGGTAAGGTTATGTAAAATAAGAGAATAAAATGATTTGAAAAGCTAGAAAATTGGGCTACACAGTCTGAACTCTGCAATGGGAAACTAAAGCACACGTCTTGGACTGCTTTTTCAGAGTCTGGAAAGTAGAGATACTAAGAGACCCATTACTTCTGGTCTGTCATAGGCAACTCTAGGATAATCTGTTCTTAGCGCTTTAATCTTCTTTTATAACTTCCCAGGAAAAGAACCCTCTCTACCAGGGAAGAAAGAGCCAGGGGCAGCTTTTTGAAGCACACTGGACAGTTTAGGCAATGGTGGGCTCTGTCAAGATCTGATGGTCTTGGATCATTTTGTTTGGTATCTTAAAAGTGCATCGTGAAAAAGATAGCCATGTCTAAGAATGGACGGTGATACGTGGATCACGGAATGCTTACCTCTCCTGCTAATTTTGTACCCATGTTCCTAGTTTAATTATAATAATGACATATCAGTAGAATTAAATTACAGGACAACACAAAGATCCAGGATGCAGCTAAATGGTAACATGGTGAGTGACTTTTATGTGGCAGTTTCTGTTTGCACAGAAGCTATACTATGTGGAAGAACACACAGGTAAGAACTGTCCCTGGTAGTGTCATGCAGATAAAGACTTCTCAAGGTATGAGCTCCTGTGACATCATCCAATTAAATGGCACCCATGATAACTCTTTGTAACTTTCCCAAGATCATCCTAGGATAATCATCCAAGGGCAATCCTAAAATTGTGCTATTTTTATTTTCCACTTGGTAAAAACTAATTGCTTGATATGTAAATTATGCTGAGATTTTAAAAATGAAAAATAAGTCAAATGCCCACCACCCATCCAGACTTGCTTTCAGGAATATACTGATCATAATGTTAGAGACTTTTAGAATTGTTTTTTAATATGTTCTAAAAGATGAACTCCTAAATAGTATTAGTTATTATATTATACCTTTTTAAAGCACACACTGCATAAGGAAAATAACAGTGCATGACTCCTGTCCTCATAGATTGTACAAGTCGGTTCAAAATGATAAAAAAGGGAAGATAAAAAGGAGAATGGAGAGAGACTATGCAATGGAATCCCATAGAACCTCCATTATTATGTATTTATCATTACTGTTTATTTCTAGAGTATCAGAGATTTCTGTCAGGCAAATTTAGGACAGCAGTATTTTCCAAGGCAGAAGTATTTACTGCCGTGCCTGTTTGAACTGGCCTCTCTACGACTGTGTTCAGGATGATACGGCTTTGTCAGAAGTGTAATTGATAGTGCCCTTTCAACATCTATCTATCTATCTGCCTGGCACACACAACAACTTTTTTCCACCCTGCTTGTACAAAAATGGATTCAAAATAACCACAAGCCCTCCAGTCTCACCACAAATCATTCCCTAACAAGTCTCTGACACACCACTTTGATGTAGAAAGATCTAGTAAAGCTGTTTGTTACACATTTGGGCAAAGCTACCAATCTTCATTGAAAGAGTCATAGCCAGGGTCAAAAGCAGATCATTACAGGAACTAGAAAGCAAAGGGCATTATAATGCAAAAGGGTGTGTTTCCTCCACCACAGGACTTCTGATAATCCATGAAAACAGTATGACCAGTACGACTTATACACAAAAATGCAGTTTTCCTGATTTTCAAAAAATTAAGTACATGTTCAGAATATGAGACTTAGCAAAGCCAATGAGTAGGCTTCTGGGTATCATTCTGTCAGAAGTTCTTTGGATAATTATTAGACATGTACAACAACTGAAATACATTGCTTTGTTCTGAAATTCTGCAGTGTGTTGGGCCTTGTGGTCCCCTCTGAGTTGAAAAATACCTTCTTAAATTTTTTTACAGCCTTGGGGTAAAAATGGTTTACCACACCTAAGATCTCAAAATAAATATTGTTTTTTAGAAAAGCAAAATAATTATGGGAGTGAGTCATTGCTTTATGGCTTTGGACAAATTCAAAAGTCCCTTTATGAGGATTCAACTACATGACTCCAAAGATGTCCCCTAAAAGTAATTATTTTATCTTTTTAATGCTATGCAACTCAAAAATATAAAATAAAGAATAAAGTTGTTTTAGAAAAGAGTAGACCACTTCCTCAATTATATAGAAAGTCCAAGCCAGGCCTGAATTTGAAAAATAGACAATGATTCAGATTATTAGCAGTTCATTTTCTGAAGTATTCTATTAGAATATTAGTTTACCTTGAGGGAATGGCCTTACATAATATAAGTCTATGTATTAGACACAGAAATGAAATGGAAAAATAAACAATGGAAGTTGTGGTAGTTTGAATGAAAATGTCCCCCTCAGGCTCATAAGGAGTGGTACCATTAGGAGTGGCCTTGTTGGAGTAGGTATGGTCGTGTTAGAAGAAGTGTGTCGTAGGAGGTGGGTTTCAAGATTTCAGAAGCTCAAGACAGACACAGTGGCTAACTCTTTCTCTCTGCTTCCTGCTTATCCAGATGTATAATTCTTAGCTACTCCTCTAGCACAATGTCTGCCTGTATGCTATCATGCTTCCTGCCTTGCTGATAATGGACTAAATTCTGAACTATAAACCAGCCCCAATTATATGTTTTCAATTATAAGAATTGTAGTCATGGTGTATCCTCACAGCAGTAGAAACCTTAGCTAACACAGTAATAAAGGAAAGGAAATGATTTACTGTCATAAGTCATGAGTATGCCCTTATGGTTTCATTGGTTAGTTAGTCAGTTGAATGGTTGGTTACTGAGAAAGGCTCTATTCATGGAGCCCAGGTCTTGAACTCATAATCCTCTTTCTACAAATTCTGCTCAGGGTCACTGGAGGTGTTTACCACAATGCCTGGTGATGCATTTTTATTCTCAAAGCACAAGGGACAAAGTTAAGGCTGAGAGGGTTAGCTTACTCATTTCTGTAAGTTGGTAAATTATAAAACAGACATTAAATAATGTCATTCATGGTTTTTCATTCAGTGTTATAAAATATTACTGACCATACAGCTTAGTCATTACTTGTACCTACTTTTGACAAAAATCAAAATACAAAGCTAAAGATTCAAAATTTATATAAAAGATGCAGAATATGAAGAATTTGAAAGGGAAGTAAATCTTAAATCAATGTCTACATATTTTTTTCGTTCATTGTTCTGCCCCAAGAAGAGGCTTCATTCAGGAATCATCATAGTAACGAGTAGCCTAGACGAAGAACCTTCCATCCTCTGAGGAGAAATCATAGGATCAACTGAATAACAAAAGTAAGTGAAATTTACAAAGTGTTAGATGAGGGAAAGGGTTCTTAAGCTCATCTGTAGGTTTTAGACTAGCTCTTTAACCCCACATGGGTGGACAACGTGAAATGTAGTAAGGGTGAAGGAAACTGAAGCATGATACAAATAACAACAGCCTATTAAAACGGACTCTGAGGATCCTTCTGGTTTCCACCTACACCAGGAGCTTACTTTGTGCCACAGTTCTCTGTGATCAGATTCCACTGGGAGAGAGATGGTCTCCCAGGAGGGCTGACACAACTGAGAACACAAGTAAGACCACCACCTCCACTCAGAAGGACCAGGACACAGGAACCAAGGAGCAGCCTAGGACAGGATCGTTCCAGTTTCCATCTGCGCCTGAAGTTGACCAGGTGCAACAGCACTCTGTACCGAAATCCTGGTGGGAGTGCTGACACACAGGCTTACAGAAGTGTCAAGCAACTGTCAGAGACAGCAAGATTATCTAAGACCAGAGATAACCAGATGGATAGAGGCAAGGGCAAGAACCTAAGCAAAACAAACCAAGGTCCCTTGGCATCATCGCAAATCAGTTCTCCCACCACAGCAAGTCCTGATACTACAACACATGGGAAAAGCAAGATGTTGATTTAAAATCACATCTCATGATGATGATAGAGGACTTTAAGAAGGACATAAATAACTCCCTTAAAGAAATACAGGGCAACACAGGTAAACAGATAGAAGTCCTTAAAGAGGAAACACAAAAATTCCCTTAAAGAATTACAGGAAAACACAACCAAACAGGTGAAGAAATTGAACAAAACCATGCAAGATTTAAAAACGGAAATAGAAACAATAAAGAAATTACAAAGGGAGACAACTAGGGAGATATAAAACCTAGGAAAGAAATCAGCCATCATAGATGCAAGCATCACAAACAGAATGCAAGAGATACAAGAGAAAATCTCAAGGGCAGAAGATACCATAAAAAACATTCACACAACAGTCAAAGAAAATGCAAAATGCAAAAAGCTCCTAAACCGAAACATCCAGGAAATCCAAGACACTGATGAGAAGATCAAAGCTAAAGATAATAGGTAGAGAGTGAAGATTCCCAGCTTAAAGGGCCAGTAAATATATTCAATAAAATTAAAGAAGAAAACTTTCCTAACCTAAAGAAAGAGATGTCCATGAACATACAAGAAGCTTACAGAACTCCAACTATATTGGACCAGAAAAGAAATTCCTCAGGTTATATAATAGTCAAAACACTAAATGCACAAAACAAAGAAAGAATATTAAAAGTAGTAAGGGAAAATGGTCAAGTAACATATAAAAGCATACCTCTCAGAATTACACCAGACTTCTCAATAGAGACACTAAAAGTCAGAAGATCCTGGGCAGATATCATACAGACCCTAAGAGAACACATATGCCAGCCCAGGGTACTAAATCAAGCAAAAGTCTCAATTATGATAGATGGAGAAAACAAGATTTCCATGACAAAAACAAATTTACACAATATATTTCTACAAATCTAGCCCTACAAAGAATGATAACCCTACAGCTGACAAAGGAGGGAAAGTACACACCAGAAAAAGAAAGAAAGTAATCTTTCCACTAAATAAAAAGAAGGTAGCCACGCATACATAACTCCACCTCTGATAAGAAAATAATAGGAAACAACAATCATTGGTCCTTAATATCTCTGAACATCAATGGACTCAATTCCCCAATTAAAAGACAAAGGTGATTGGATACATAAACATGACCCAGCATTTTGCTGCATACAAGAAAGGCACTTCAGTGACAGAGACTGACACTTCCTCAGAGAAAAAGGATGGGAATTTTTTTTCCAAGCAAATGGTCCCAAGAATAAAGCTGAATTAGCCATTCTAATACCAAATAAAATAGACTTTCAATCAAAACTTATCAAAAAAGATAAGGAATGATACTTCTCACTAGTCAAAGTAAAATCTACCAAGATGTAATCCCAATTTTGAATATCTATGCTCCATATGCAAGGGCACCCACATTCATAAAAGAAACATTACTAAAGCTCAAAGCACACATTGCACCTCAAACAGTAATAGCGGGAAACTGTAACACCCCACTCTCATCAACGGACAGATCATGGAAACAGAAACTAAACAATGACACAATGATATTAACAGTAGTTGTGAATCAAATGGATTTAACATATATCTATAGAGCATTTCATCCTAAAATAAAAGAATATACCTTATTCTCAGCACCTCATGGTAACTTCTCCAAAATTGACCATATAATCTGTCACAAAACAGGCCTCAACAGATATAATGCATCCTATCAGATCACTACAGTCTGAGGGTGGTCTTCAATAACAACAATGACA
This sequence comes from Rattus norvegicus, assembly GCF_021556685.1. Classification (NCBI taxonomy): domain Eukaryota; kingdom Metazoa; phylum Chordata; class Mammalia; order Rodentia; family Muridae; genus Rattus; species Rattus norvegicus. Next base: position 73,011,958 of record NC_141544.1, read on the forward strand.
AAAAGCCCACATACACATGGATACTGAACCAAATAGAAACAAAAAGAACTATACAAAAAAAATCAACAAAACCTGGAGCTGGTTCTTTGAGAAAATCAACAAGATAGATTAAACCCTTAGCCAGACCAACCAGACAGAATAAAAAGTGTATCCAAATCAAATGAGAAATGAAAAGGGGGAAATAGCAACAGAATCTGAGGAAATTAAAAAACAAAGCTCATCAGATTCTACTACAAAGCCTGTATAAAACAAAACTAGAAAATCTGGATGAAATGGACAATATTCTAGACAGATACCAGGTACCAAAGTTAAATAAGAATCAGATAAACCATCTAATCAATCCCTTAACCTCTTAAGGAATAGAAATAGACATTAAAAGACTCTCACCAACAAAAGCCCAGACCAGATGGGTTTAGTTCAGAATTCTATCAGTCCTTCATAGAAGACCTCATACCAATACTGTTCAAACTATTCCACAAAATAGAAACTGACAGAGCACTACCCAATTTATTCTATAAAGCCACAATTACACTTATACCTAAAACACAAAGAGACCCACCAAAGAAACTACATACCAATTTACCTTATGAATACTAATGCAAAAATACTCAATAAAATTATCGCAAACCAAATCCAAGAACACATCACAATAATCACCTATAAAATCAAGTAGGCTTTGTCCCAGGGATTCAGGGAGGGTTTGATATGCAGAAATCCATGAATGGATAGTAAGCCACTATGTAAATGAACTCAAAGAAAAAAACCACATGATCATCTCATTAGATGCTGAGAAAGCATTTGACAAAATTCAACGGCACTTCATGTTAAAAGTAATGGGAAGGTCAGGAATTCAAGGCCCATAGCTAAACATAGTAAAAGCAATATAAAGCAAGTCAGTAGCCAACATCAAACTAAATGGAGAGAAACTTGAAGCAATCCCACTAAAATCAGGGACTAGACAAGTTGTCCACTCTCTCCCTACTTATTCAATATAGTACTCAAAGTCATAGCCAGAACAATCAGACAACAAAGAGATCAATGGGATACAAATTGGAAAGTAAGAGGTCAAAATATCACTATTTGCAAATGATAGGATAGTATACTTAAGTGACCCCAAAAGTTCCACCAGAGAACTACGAATACTGATAAAAAAAAAAAAAACTTCAGCAAAGTGACTGGGTATAAATTTAACTCAAAGAAGTCTGTAGCCTTCCTCTACTCAAAGGATAAACAGGCTAAGAATGAAATTAGGGAAATGACACCCTTTACAATAGTCACAAATAACATAATATACCTCAGTGTGACTCTAACCAAGCAAGTGAAATATCTCTATGACACGAACTTCAAGTCTCAGAAGAAAGAAATTGAAGATCTCAGAAGATGGAAAGACCTTCTGTGCTCATGGATTTATCATTTTGCCAAAAGCAATCTACAAATTCATTGCAATCCCTCTCAAAATTCCAACTCAATTCTTCATAGAAATAGAAAGAACAATTTGCAATTTCATTCGGAATAACAAAGAACCCAGGATAGCAAAAACTATCCTCAACAGTAAAAGAACTTCTGGGGGAATCACCATCCCTGACCTCAAGAAATATTACAGAGCAATTGTTATAAAAACTGTATGGTACTAGTATAGAGACAGGCATGTAGATCATTGGAATAATACTGAATATCCAGAAATGAACCCATACACCTATGGTTACTTGATCTTTGACAAAGGACCTAAAACCATCTAGTTTAAAAAAGAGCATTTTCAACAAATGGTGCTGGTTCAACTGGAGGTCAGCATGTAGAAGAATGCAAATCAAGTCATTTTTATTGCCCTGTACAAAGCTTAAATTTAAGTGGATCAAGAACCTCCATATAAAACCAGATACACTCAAACTAATAGAGGGAAAAGGGGGGAAGAGCCTTGAACACATGGGCACTGGGGAAAATTTAATGAAAAACACCAATATCTTAAGCTCTAAGATCAAGAATCAACAAATGGGACCCCACAAAACTGCAAAGCTTTTGTATGGCAAAGCACACTGTCATGACAAAATGACAGATTGGGAAAAGATCTTTACCAATACTACAACCAATAGAAGGCTAATATCAAACATATACAAAGAACCCAAGAAGTTAGACCCCAGAGAGCCAAATAACTATTAAAAATGGGGTACAGAGCTAAACAAAAAAAATCTCAGCTGAGGAATATTGAATGGCTAAGAAATACCTAAAGAAATGTTCAACATCCTTAGTCATCAGGGAAATGCAAATCAAAACAACCTTGAGATTCCACCTCACACCTGTCAGAATGGCTAAGATCAAAAACTCAGATAACAACAGATGCTGTTGAGGATGTGGAAAAAGAGGAATATTCTTCCACTGTTGGTGGGGGTGCAAACTGATACCACTCTGGAAATCAGTCTCGAGGTTCCTCAGTAAATTAGACATTTTAATACACAAGGACCAAGCTATACCACTCCTGGGCCTACACCCAAATGATGCTACAACATACAACAAAGGCACATGCTCCACTACATTAATAGGTGCCTTATTTATAATAGCCAGAAGCTGGAAAGAATCCAGATGCCCTTCAACAGAGGAATGGATACAGAAACTCTGGTACATTAACCTAATGGAGTATTACTCAGCTATCAAAACAATGGATTCATGAAATTCATAGGCAAATGGAACTAGAAAATATCATCCTGAGTAAGGTAACCCAATCACAAAAAACAGACATGGTATGCACTCACTGACAAGTGAATATTAGCCCAAGGCTTCAATTACCCAAGATACAATCCACTGACCACATGATGTTCAAGAAGGAAGATGAACAAAGTGGGGATGCTTCAGTTCTTTTTAAACCGGGAACAAAAATATTCACAGGAGGAAATACAGAGACAAAGTTTGGGCAGAGACTGAAGGAAGGGCCATTCAGAGCCTGTCCCACCTGGGGATCCAGCCCATATATATACAGCCACCATAACAGGACAATATTGATAAAGCTAAGAAGTGCATGCTGACAGGAGCCTTATATAACTGTGTCCTGAAAGGCTCAGCCAGAGTGTGACAATTGCAGAGGCGAATGCTTGCCATAAGCCATTGAACTGAGAATGGGGTCCCTGTTGGAGGAGTAAGGGAAAGGATTGAAGGAGCTGAAGGGGCTTGCAATCCCATAAGAACAACAATACCAATCAACCAGAGCCGCCTGGGACTAAACCACCTACCTAAAGAGTACACATAGACAGACCCATGGATCCAGCTGCATATGAAGCAGAGGATGGCCTTGTTGGGCACCAATGGGAGGAGAAGCCCTTGCTCCTGCCAAGGCTGGACACACCCCTCCAGTGCAATGGAAAGTCAGGGGGTGTGAAGGGTGTGGTGGTTGGGGAGGGGGAACACCCTTATAGAATAAGAGGAGGGGGATGGGATGGGGCTTATGGACAGGCAACCTGGAGAGGTATAACATTTGGAATGTAAATACAAAACATCCAAAAAATATTTTTAAATCAAAAAAAAAGAAAGAAAGAAAATGAGTGTCTACTTATAAATAAAACTTTGCTTTATCTCCTTTTATATTTATATTATATATTGTATGGTGGTACTTTTAAACTGTGCGGGTGTATTTATTTTAATTGTACACCAAAATCATCCAGTAAAAGATAAAAAGAGCAAACCATAAGTTATTAACCTATTATAGTGGCAAGTTCATTATATGTTACCAAAAGTGGTGAAATATTAATTAAAGTTCCTATAATATATGTGTATATATAATTTCATATATATATGCATATCTGTATATAAATAAGAATACATGAATATGGTGCCAGGGAGATGGCTTACCAGGCAAAAGCACTTGTTGAGCCAACCTAAAGACATGACTTCAGTCCATAGAACTTACCATGGGGAGAGCTGGTACGTAAAAGTTGTCCTCATACGTCCACATTTTAATTTAAGACATTTTACTTATTTCCAGATGGACATACAGACATGCACACACACATGCACTCACGCCGCACATCATACATAGAGACAATACTAATGAATAAAAATAAAGTTGAAAAATTAATGAATACATATGAGTTTATATAGTGGAAAGAACCATTTTCACATGAACAGTAGAGTGATTATACATGTCTATATTTTAATAATAAAAAGATACAGCTAGGTGTCAATATAAAATATAATGCAATAGTAAAAATATCTAAATTATTTGAAGAAAAGAAATGAGAAGGATAAAATGACAGGCTAGTTCCAACAACGTGGTGAAGATTTCAAATGTGTCATTTTACTTGCAGAGATTGGCATAGAGAATAAAAGTATAATAAAAATATAATAGAAAATATAGAGTATAAAACTATAAACATTGTCTATAAGAGACACACTTCAGATATAAACAAGAAATAATAGAAATATGTAAAATCATACAAATAGCAAGTGGAAGCAGGCAAAATCAGCAATATTACCATCAAAAGAAAATGAGTGGTTGTCAGGTCTGCAAAGCATTTTTTTAATAAGTGACACTTAGTTGTCATGACCACTGCCCATGACAACTTTCCACTGACACACTTTATAAGTTTACTTGGTGGATTCAATAAAGAAGACAATATGCTGCATCATAAAATTACTCTGACTGTACTTAAAGCACAAAATCCTGCAATAATCTTTGAGTGCATTATAATTAAAATAACAATCAATAATATATCTAGCAAGCGAAAGTTACTTGCAAATTAATATATCATGGGTCTGTGAAGTAATTGCATACAGTATTGAACTGAATGGTTATAAGAATGTAACAGGTAGTAAGTAGTAATATAATCCAAGACTTAGAGGAGGATTTTTAATTTTAAACATATATTTTAAAAATATGACAATGACTTAGAAAGTTATTGTATGTGTTGGGGTCCAGGAATCACCTCACAGACTACAGGAATACTGATCTCAGTCAGAAAGAGATAGTTTATTGAGCAGGATCAGCTGACAAAGGCCATCATCCAGATTTGGGAAGTGAACCATGACATTGAGTTAAGATCCTACAAGGCTCTCTTGCTTTCTCTTTGTTGTTCACGTCTCTGCACTCTTCCCCTCTGTCCCTTCTCTCCCCACCCCCGACTCCCCTTCCCTCCACATGCTGGGAAGGGCGGCCTTCCCTCTCCTCTACTCTTCTTCTGTCATTAAACCTCTCCACTTGGAAAAAAAAAAAAAGATCCTACAAGGCTTGTAAGCCTAAACTCCACAAACATTTGTGCCAAACTATTCAGCCAATTGGGATTTATGGATAGGGGGATTTCCTTAGGAACATGTCTTTTTTGTACATTGTCTTGCTTCCATTGTTTGGGGTATTCAACTGTGGCAAGAGACTTGCCTGGTCTAAAATTCATATCTTGCCAAAAGGATGCTAGATACCCATGTACATGCTTTTTTTTCTACCAAGCAGCACATCAGTTCTCTTAGAAACTTAAGCTTTACTGACCACTACTCAAAATGGAAGTCTTGTGTCACTTGTGTTGGGATTCATCCCAGTGGCAGCTTATACCATAAAAATTTATGCACAGGTTCAAGAAGTACTGTTGTGTGTGGTTGATTCGAGTCCAAGCTTATTGTGGGTAACTATACAAAATGCCTATTGACGTCTATCATGTTTGGTTCCTGATGGCACAGACCATTACAGAATGTGTAATCAATCTTGGAGTTAGAAAATTTCCTAATAACAGCAGAGACATATTAGAAATTTTTCTTATGGGTTGGGGATTTAGCTCAGTGGTAGAGTGCTTGCCTAGCAAGCGCAAGGCCCTGGGTTCGGTCCCCAGCTCCGAAAAAAAGAAAAGAAAAAAAAAGAAATTTTTCTTATAATGGCAGGCTAGCTAGGTAACAATGAGCTAGGCCTTAACATTTTACCTAGGCCTTAATATTTCATCTAGGTCTTAATTTTACCTAGGTTCTAACTTTACATCTACATTGAGAAGGAAAACAATCGGCCAAAGTTTACAGAAGTAGGAAAATTAATGTTAAAAAAATTAAGGAGAGAGATGAATGACAAAAGGTACATAGAAAATTCTCTACTCTTAAAGTGTTGTTAGTAATCTATCTATCACATATATATATATGTACATATATATATAGATATATACACACATATATCTGTCTGTGTATTATGTTTTTAATGCATCATGACTGTACTTTCCCCTTTCTTCACTCTCCCAAACCCCAATCTCCCCTCTCACCACATACACTCCTTGTATTCTCTTCAGAAAAAAGCAGGCCTCCCAAGAGTATCAACTGAATATTGTATAACAAGATACAATGGGGGGTTGGGGGGAGGGAGGCAGGGGGAAAGATACCACAGGACCAGACACAAATCTTCATATTAAGGCTAGACGAGGCAAACCAGTAGGAGGGAAAGGGTCCCACAAGCAGATGAAAGTCAGAAACTCCCCCCACTAACTCTGTTAGGACTCCCACAAAAATACCAATTTAACAGTCATAACATATTTGCAGAAGACATAGTACAAACCCATGCAGGTGCTATAATTGTCACTTCATCGAGATACAATGGCTCAAACCTTTAATATTAGCACTAGGGAGGCAGAGGAAATTGGATCTCTGAATTCATCGCCAGCCTTGTTGGAAAACCCAAACAACAACAGTAACAACAACAACAACAACAACAACAACAACAACAACAACAACAACACACTCCAGGCATTAGTGATACACTCCTTTAGGTGTATCTGTGAAAGAATTTCTGAAGAATAATTGAAATTAACTTAGGTCAACCTGAAATCAAATGGTACCACCCCTGTTGACTGGGGTCCCAGATTGACTAAAATTGGAAAAGAGAAATGCCAGATGCACACCAGTACACCACATTTCTCTCTCTCTCTCTCTCTCTCTCTCTCTCTCTCTCTCTCTCTCTCTCTCTCTCTCTCTCTCTCTCTGCTTCCCAATTAACCTGTATCGATGCCACCATGGTGATTGTGTTCTCAAACCATGAGCCAAAGTAAATCCTGTCTTCCTTCATTGTTCTGGGTACTTGTTTGAGACAATACAAAAGCAACTTCTGTACATACACATCAATGAAAACTGATATGAAAAGTGTGTAAAAGAACCAATAGATTCAAAGAGAAGATGGAGGCCAAGAAAAAACAAACTATTTAAGCAGAAACATTAAGGGCACACTGCACCTGGCCATTAAGCCATGAGAGCTAAAAAAAAAAAAAATCAAATGAAAGACACTAGAACATATCATTCCTCAACTGTTAGACTGATAAGAATATGAAGAATTATATTTCTCATACAGTGCTGTTGTAAATGTAAAACTACATTTAGATATTTCCATGAAAAATGGCAACACGCATCTACATAAATCCTTAGATAAAGGTGTCAGTTATAGATTTATTTATAAAGCTTAAAACTAGAAATAATCTGTAATTCTATAAGTAGCTAAGTGTAAAAACAGATTATCACATATCCACACATGTTTTCCTACTTAGCAATTAAAATGAATATGTTATAGATAAATTAAAAAAAAACCTGGGAGAGTCTCAAAATCTAAAAATATAGACTGAGTTTAAAAAAAAACTGACAAAAGATGTAGGCCTCTTGAGTTATGAGATGAAATTATTACAAATATAAATTAATCCCTGCTAATAGAATGCAAATGAGTAGTCACTTGATACAGGTAGAGAAAGAAAAGTGTTTGAAAGGGGACTGAAGGAAGTTTGCTGGGTGATAGATATGCTAGTTTTCCTAATTGTGGTGATGATTTCATGGGTATTAAAATGTTTCAAATTATGTGCTTTTAAGTATATGTGATTTAATTACATTCTAAATTTGAATCCTTATATACAATGATTAGCTCATCTTCTAGATTCCATCACAGAAGTTTCTTTGTGCCGTGAGCAGTGGCAATGGAGCGCTCAGCCATGAACAGGACACTGATGTCATACCCCCACCATCGAAGACTCAGGGACTATTATGGTAGAGAGAAAGGAAATAGAAAAAGAACAAGAGGCCCAGGAGACTAGAGAGATACAGTTTAAAACTCCTTCCTGCATGAACTCTGAGCAGATGTGGTTGTCCTGCACAGGGTCAAGATAGTCACATTACTGCAAGGAGGGCAGCAGGGCTCATGAGCCTACGCCCCAGTGGGAAATCTACTAAGAGTTGATGGCTTCTCAGAGAAGGAAAGACAACTTTCTTTAAAGGTGTCCCCTTAACAAGTTGAGCATGGTCCAGTGGACGGGCCCACACTGTTAGATACATGGACACAAAAAACTGGACTCTGCTGGTTCTATAGAGAAATGGAAAAGGGGGGGGGGGCCATGAGGTAGAAAGGGATTTGGAGACTGAGAGATGAATATAGGAGGTATTAGGTGGAGGAATAGAAGATAATCAAAGTACATTGTATGCATGTACAAAGTTTTCAAAGAATTAATATTATTATTAAGTATTAACAATAAATATCCACATTTAAAATAAAACCTATTGTCTTCGCCTTCTAAGGCCTGTAATTCAAGGTTGTGCCAGTACACAAGCTGTCCGTTGGTGCTATTATTATGGATCAAATGATTCTGGAAATTTTTGCCAGGTTAAATAGCTATGGAGGTTCTCATTTTCCCTTTGCAGTTCCAAAGTTGTACTTGGTGAAGTATTTTGAGACTATGTAAACAGACTGTTCATGAAACTTTCTTTTACTAGTTTTAGTATTTACATATTATTTTGTCTAAATCAAGAATTACCAAAATGGTTGCATGATGACAAAAATAAGATGCTTCTTTTGAAATCATTAAATTCTACTGAGTTATCCAGGTTAAGCTAGGCTTTTAAAAAATCTTTCTATAGCCCATAAATATTTGTTGAAAATACTCCAGCCATGTTCTGGGTAGGCTTGTGTTCTTGAGGAATTGCTTCTGCAAAAGTATAGCAAAAGTTGCAAATTTCATTTTCAGGAAATAATACAAGTTAATTCTACAGAGTGAGCTATCTAAAAGAGAATGTTATTATCTGTCTTGATCTTCTCTTCAGAGTTCCTAACGTACATTTTGCAGGCTTAGGACACCATTGCCTGTAAGTTGAAATTGTTGTGTCCCATCCTTCATAAAGCATTTGGGATGTTCAGTGGTCTCAAGTCCCATACTGCTCAACTTCTTTCTGTGTTCCTGGTCATGATATCTGGCTGCTGCTTTAGAGACTTACTCTTATAGCAGGTGTTTGTCTGCTCATATGCTGATCCATTCAAAGAGGAGAGAATATTAGTGTGAAACACAGACAACGCATGCAACTATTCAGAGAATCAACAAATCTTAAAAGGAATGCTAAGCTAACTCCACAGATGTTTAGCTCATGTTTTCGAGGCTTTAAGTAGTTTTCTCTAACACATATTGGAAATCTAGCACCACTGCCTCTTGATTCAACAACACCCAATGCCATCAAGAACATTCCTCAGCCTAGGTTGCTGCTTTCCTCTCTCTGTTTGCTCATTGGATTTTCCACTGAAATATATCTTGCTTATTTTCCTGAATAAAGGAAAAATTATATTGAATCTGTTAATTTAAAACAAATTTAAAATGATCTATAATTTCACTAAAAGTAATCTGGTATGTAAACTCTTCAGTTTTTCTAATATGTTTATTTGAGGGTTTGTAAAACATATATATAAATGTACACATTTCCTTAATTGATTTTTATGAACTAATACTATAACTTCTGGTCTTAGTTTTCCTTTCTACACTTCATGTAGTTGGAATATTAACTTGTATCTATCTAATGCTTATAACATTTGCTTAGTAGTTTACTGATCAGTGTCCCCAAATTTACATATGGTAATTCTTTGGGATTACTTGTACTTTTGGTCACTGTGATAAGTGCTATAGTGAATATATTTATGCACACAAATATGGACCACACATACCTTTTATAAGTACACATAATATACATAGTTTATGAAAAGAAAATTAATACAAAAGTGCATATATAACTTTATGAACTTGCATGGCTATTCCAAAATAAATATAATACATTGTGAATGCTAAATAAAGCAACCATATATTTTGTACTTTAATAGTCTTTTTAGAATGATTGTATCAATTTATACTTCCACCAAAAAAAATTTCCTTCAACTTCTTCCCATTGTTAATTATTTAAATATATATTGGGTGTTCACCAACAGACTGTGCCTAAACCACTGTTTTTCCTTCAGTTTTCCCTCAAAGTATAAAGAAAAGCCTACAGATATAATATAGCTTTCACTTATATACACAACTTCCACAACATCTAAATGTGAGGATGCTAATGTTCAAAGTATACTACACTTTGGACTCACTCATCTGGAAGTGAATCTGTGAACAGTCATTTCTTGAATACCAAATTACCTTTACTTTCATTTTTCTGCTTTTTAAGAAGGTCTTTTTGATGTCCCAGCCTATGGAAGAACCATCAAATTCCATATTTCACATAACAGTATGTGTGGACCTTAAATCTTGCCACAAACTTCTCTTTTCCCATCTTCTGACACATACAGAAAGAAAGGATTCGTGTAGTGTCATTTCAACAACTTCTCTGCTGGACAAAGAAGCCTTCACTGATGAAGTGGAAACGCTTTGCCAGTCAGTACTCCATGTCTTCTGAGGGCGATCTGAGCTGGAGCCACTGCCATTATATGAATAAGTCATGCATGATCCCTGGGTATATTATCAGCCCCTTGTGGGACATTTTTACCAATGATGAAATGTTATTGTTGTCGGTGTCAGACATTCAGTCTTTATCAGTCTCCCTCATGACAGCCCTCGTTATTCAGAGAGACTTGGGACAACTTCAAGGTG
>NC_141544.1:74377774-74450274 GCF_021556685.1 Rattus norvegicus
ATTGAATATTGAAAAAATGGATTAGCTAGTGTAAAATTGTTTTACATTAAGTATAATATGGATATATTCTTTAAATATGATATCAGAAGTATGTTTGGTTTCTTCAACATTTTCTGAATACTGCACATGCTTTGTAAGAATTATTTGATCTGAGCATTATTGTTACTTTTATTTAGGTACTAGAAAAAGAGAAGAAGAAAGAATGTTTAATTAGCACAAGTTAACACCTCTATTCAACAATGGAACACTAATTTTCACTCATGTCTGCTATCCCCAAGGTTGAGCACCTGTGTTGCTGGATGAGATTCACCTTGCCTGAAACCTAGATCAGCACTTACTATATTTTTTTTGTCCTTCAATGAAAAATTGAATCATTTTAAATCTGTTTTATCTCCATGCATCTAATGTTTAGAGTTATAATAATGAAATTACAAAAGTAAAGTCCTCAGCAATATCAAACACTTTCTACCTCTTAGACCTCAAGAAAGACAAAGACACGTTATTTATAGTTTAGTGTAATTTTTAGGACACTTGCTACATCAGAGTTTATGCTATAGATCCAGATCAGTTGCTAGGTCGTTCATGGTACTCTCCTCAACCCATCTTATGCCATTGTGTAATAAGGACTTAATGATGTACTTATGCAAGCTCCATGACAAAATGTATACATGTGAAGGAAGGACATATGTCAAATAATAACCAAAATGTTTGTTTAGGAGAGCTTGGACATCCTAGGAAATGAAATAATTTGGTTTATTATTAGTTTTATGGTGTCCGTAAGATTTGATCAAGTCTCTATTCCATAATTAAGGGGCTGATAGAGCATAGCACCTGCGTCTTCTGAAAGCAAGAATGACAGATCAACCAAGCCCTGATACTGCTTATCACAATAAACTCTGGTTGTTTTTAAATACCGACATTGCCTGCCATGAATGTAAAAATTCACCTGGTTTGAAGCACTGCTATACCATTCTCCTTCATGTTCACCCCATGTGTGTACTTGGTGCTGCTACCAAGCCCTTTGCAACCCAGCACGCATCTGCCTGTCTATGTTCTATGCAGACCTCCTTTTGCAGTAGGCAACACTGTTCCCACTCATCAGCTTTCATTCCAATTCCCCCGTGCTTTTTTTTTTTCCAATTCATTTGTGTTGTATTTTCTAATTCTCTGGCAATGCACAAAGGAGGTCAAAGTCATCCATCTGGAACTAGGAAAAAAAAGTCCACAAAATAGTGAGCTTACTATTCCATATAGTAAATGGGTGGGAGAGAGCAAGTGCCTCTGGAACTTGAAAGCCAAGCTTCAGACAATAAATCAAAACCACTTATGTTAGAACCAAAGCACCTTAGGCTTTCATACCTGACTGGAAAAAAAAATTTGAAAGAAAAAAAAATAAATAAAGGGTAGCAAGGAAGAATAGAAAAATGACCTCCTTCCATATGAAGCTATAAACACAGTGGAAGGGCAATGTCAATGGGGCTTGGTGTCTGCTTACACACGCAATTGCAATACCTCCACAACAGTGTCACCATTGTAACCTGCTGTCTCTGAGCAAATCATGGCCTTCGTTTTCTCCCTGTTTTTCTCACCTGTTATTCAGCTCTCTACATTGGTTCCACCTCCTGACCTTACACATAGACACACGCTCTCACTGGCTCTTAAAATTCATCTCCGAGCCTCCACTCCCTTATCTCTTTTCCATTTTACTACCTTCATTGGGTGCCAGTCGGAGCCCTGGAACGACCTGAAGGGCCAAGGCTAGACTAGCACAGAAAGGTCAGTGGCACACTGATAATTTTTTTTTTCTGTCTCAAGTGGGAAGTCCCAGGGCTCTTACACAAGGAGCCTGTCTTTTTCCCTGACATTTCCAGATTTAGCTTCAATAAAATAACTGAAACACTGCCTTGGACATTTGAGAACAGCATGCTGCCCGGTAGGTCTGATTTTGATTGCAAATCGTATGTTCAGCTCAGCGCTCAGCACGTGGTTGATAATCCCGGAGTCATAGTTTCCCTCTCTCTGCAGGGAAAAACCAACTGAGCTGTGCCATGCTCTGCCTTCCCACAGCTTCCTTCTCTCTCCCTTCCTTTAGCATGGCTTTCTATCTTTGGGACAATTCTGCACGGTTTAGTCATGCCCTTCACCTTGTGAATACTTTATACGAGGGGGTCAAAAAAAGGGAATGAAAGTGACTTATTGAAGGCTCAGTTCTTCGCTGGAAGACAGTGTAGGGGACAGTCACTATAGGTTGACTTTAGGTCATCACCTTTCTTCCTGTAGATGTAACATTAGCATCACAGCGTTCCCTCTCCTCACACGATTCAGTTGACGTCCATTGGGTAATAGTTTCTGAAGTGTCCTGGCCAAAGTCCTCTCCTAAAAACACAGTGTTCAGTTAAGAGGTTGGAAATAAGCCCGTTCCCAAAATAGAAAACTGAAGGTGATTGTCCCCTCTGACAAATGAACATATATTCATTCCCTGGTGGCTGAGGAGGAATGAGGATGTGCAATTATCCTAGTGCTCTTGTAGGAGAGGATAAACATTCTAGACTTTTGCTCTAATGAAAATACTATGCAAGAAGAAAATAAAGTGGCTTGTACAAGGTCATAACTGTATGTCAGAGTTTACACAAATATTAACAAAAACAAACGAACCAAAAAAATAAATAAATAAAACCAAATGTTCCTTGATCTCCAGTGTGGCACAGAACACAGGCATTGGTTATCTCTGTTGCAGTATGCTCTGTCAAATCCACAATGGACAATTTGTGTCTCAGATAGAGTTGGAATAGTCACAGACCAGAAGGTCTAACATTATGAACTCAGGTTTCCTGTGTGTTTATCTGTCCCTGATTTACTGTGTGCAGTAGTGTCTCTATAGTGACAGGAGCAGCATTTCTTGTTGCTCCGTGTGTGAGCCATTTCTGTGCTAGCATATATCAGTGGGATCAGGATCCTAAGGATTTATTTGGAGTGTTAATAACTGCATGTGAGTAAGGTCCCAGCTCTTCATCTGCAGCCCGGTGGGAGCTGTGCTAAATGGAGACAGCATATATTGTCTTTTGACAGCAGTCTCATATTTAACAGACAACTTTGTCTTCCCTGACTAGTTTATGAAAAATCATTGTTTTTTTTTAAAAATAAATATTGAGCAGATTTCTTAGTATCTGCTTTTTATTAGTTTAGTTAATTTTGATATTCAATATTATAAAAACAAAATATAAATGTATATAAACTATTATTACACAGTTATATATTTTAAGTTCCTTTATTTTTAGCATGTATTTTTTATATTGTCTATTATTGTTATTATAGCTGAGAAAACATGCATTTTATTTTGACACTTCTATGACTTGTTCCTTACATGAACGGTTTTGTTAGGTTTTCAATTTATAGATGTACTTATTTGTTATTATTAAAGAATATTTGAAAGTATTGATTTCAAATATGGAGATCCCACCTGATGCTGTCTAGGGAAATAAAGAAAACAAGCTACACTGTTATTTTTCTATGTCCGTTTAGTATTCTCACCTTTGCTTTAGTAAAGCAAGCTTTTCAAACTGTTAAGAAAACATCAAAATTGGATTTGATCTACCTCATCCAATGTAAAATTGAGCACCCCTAAATCTATTATGTATTAATTAAATGAAAGTTGAAAGCATTTATCCATTTTGTCCCCAAACCATTAGGTAGATCAGATTTAAGTGCCTCTGGGTTTTGTTATACACATTTTCAGAAGAAGCCAGCTGTGGTTAACATTCACAAACGGTAGATACTCTTTGCATCAGATATTGCAATTGCCTAGAGATATTATTTTTATAGGCATTCATTTATTTCCAATTCTAAAACATTCCGGGAAACTTCTGCAAGAAAGATGAAATGCAAAAATGAAACACATAGCACCAGGTTATAGTTTGATGCTATAAATAGATCTCCACCAGTCACATTCATTTCCTGCCTCACAATGAATCAACAGGAATACATTTTCCTTTATACACTGAAAATTTTGTTATATGTAATTATACCTGACATGTAAGTATTTTGGTTCATAGTATATTCCATTAATTAGCTGTAGCTAGGTAAGCAAGTCTATAATGGTATTACTAACCTGTGCTTTAATGTGGTCCAGAAAGTGATGAAATGAGAACAGGAGCCCCATAGAATAAAGTATAAACCCACTTGCACTCTAGATTAAGATAGATTCAGATCACTTCAGATAATCTGGGCAGCTTTATATTGTCTGCATTTCCTTTAAACGAGGGCATAACAGAGTAATTTGCCTAATGCGTTTACACAGAGGTATACTCCTACCAAAGACCAACAGTCTAGTGCCATTTTGTTGTTGACATAAAATGCCTGTGTCACAAGGTGATCCTGTTTTTAGTAGAACCTCTTTAAGTAGTGGTTTCACTATTTTATTTTGCTTTTTAAATCTAAGTTTATCTTTTATTTTCTATAGGTATAACACTAAAAATGACACCTATCTGAATCCAAAAGATTTCATTAACATTGTTTTTCCCATGATTCTTCTTTCTTAACATCCTGAGGACATATGTATAGTGGATAAGACAGTTATGAGTGATTAAGTATCCAGAGAATACACAGTCTCCATCCTAATATAGCATTCGATCAAATGTCTTGAATTTTGATGAAATGGACAAATTGAAAAATTCAAGGTGACATGAGATCTAAATCCAATTGCAAGAAGAGAAAAGAGGTAACAATGAATTCTTTATAGTATTTCCAAAAACAGCCATCCTTAGGCAAACCTCACAAGGATTCCAGGAAAATTTGCTACACAGACTAAAAAGACTATTAGGAACAAAAACCTCTGTCTCTACTACTCCAGGCTCTCCTTCCACCACACACTTTTCTTGTAATCTAAGTACAACAGAGAAGCATAAAAAGGAATAAATTCATGTAGCCTAGCAGAAGAACAGTTCAAAACACACCACATTGAGATCACAAATCCATCATCTGCTTGTGTTAGAATGTCTGGCTGTCTGTGATGAATGCATTTGCAAATATTGCTGTGAAGTAATTTCCTTCCATTTCTAGAGTACTCCAGATAAATTAGATTTCCCTCTAATCACATCTGCTGCCTGTGTATGAAAAGCTGGTGTGTCTGCCAAAGACACATCATATGTATGTGGAGGGTAGAGAGCAAAGAGGCTTACAGAATGTCACTGCATGCGACCATAATGGGGCAGGGTACAAACAAGTAAGAATTCTCTGCTTCTCAAGTAGACATTATGCAAAATGACACCTGGAACATCAGTGTGAGGAGCTTAATATTGTGGGAAACGTGTGAGTCACCTGTCAGAGGTAAACAAAGCCATTGCTCTTCCTTCTACATATAAGGTACCACTTTGAGAAATGGCAATTTCTTGTTCAGTACTCTGAACCCAAAAGCAGATTTACATTTCTATTTAATCAGTCCACTTACATTAAATGCAATTACATAAATCTATCATGAAGTTATAAGAGATATCATAAACTAAATTTACTTGATGAAGTGATCACACACAGTTCAAGAATGTAGGCTTTTCTGACCATTTGAAATAATTAGCCACAAGGAACATCTGCACTCAAATAAGGGGTAATCAAAGCACAGAGTCACTACCACAGCCCAGTTCCTTGTGTATGATTCTGCCATATGCTATTCCCAAATCCATGTTTATTTGGGGCATGCCATTTCAAAGGCTGCCCGCACTATTCTATTTGCACGCCCACATGAATCTCTATGTGAAAGTTTTCTCTTGATCTCCATGTGGTAGGCTAGAAGTGCTAAGGAGTTGACTCCCTGAAGAACAGCTTTTAGCTAATGGTTTAGAAAAGCTGTAGAACTAGGAACAAGTAGCCAGCTTCCTGATCTTTAGGTAGAAGATGTTGAGAGAGCGTGCCTGTGCCTGAGTGTTTTTCAGGGAGAAAGAGAGTAGATTATACAAATCATATCTGTAACAACTATATTTCTATTGTTGGGATAAAACCATGACCAAAAGAAACTTAAGTAGGAGTTTATTTTATCTTATAAGTATTATTTCATTATCCTGAGAATCTAGGGCATAAATATTGAGGCAAGAACTGAGGCTGAGAGGATGGAGTAATGGCTTGCCTCCCCTGTATTGCTCAGATAACCTTCTTACACAGTCCACACCTACCAGAATAAGTATGATACCGCCCACAAGGGATAGAAACTCCCATATCAACTAGAAGTTTAAAAAGAGTACATAACAAATTGAGCACAGATAAACATTATATAAGTATTTCTTCTATTGGGGTTCCCTTTTCCCGGGTGGCTCTATTATGTCTCAATTTGACAAATCTAATCAGGAAATCTGATCTTTTCTATTCTGTGAGGACCATCAAATTGACATCAGCTAAAATCACCTCAGAAAAGTCTCAGGGAGATATTTTCTAGAACATGTTGTTATGATTGTTCTGGGTATTCTCTGAGTGGCATTAATTGATTTGGAGATTCTCATCCTTGAATTGGGCAGCACTATTCCCTGTATTTGTGTTCTAGAATATATAAAGCATTAGAGTGAGCCAAGCACTTGTAGGCATGCATGCACTCGTTCTCTCCTTTATCTAGAATGTAAGTATGACTAGCTGGCTTAAGTTCTGGCCATCTTGACTTCCCCAATATGGTAATGTGTAACCTTGTAACCTCAAATTACAAGTCAAACGAAACCTTTGTCTCTGAAGGTTGCCTTTTTCAGGGAATGTTCATAGCAAGAGTTACCAAGCTAGGACACAATACATACTCCAATATTCATATTTGCTGGAGATCTTTTCAATAGCAACTATGTATATATTATTATTCCATTGTGCTTCATCAGGAGTAAGGCCATATTGCTTTAAACTCTGCCACAATAGAAAGTAGTCATTATCAACAAAGGATATTCAAAACAATTTCCATATAACATCGTTCATGAAAATGGCACAGCACACAGTAAGAATACTAGTAGTATTAAAAGCAAATAAAATACCAAAACATATTAACTAAGTTAGGAAGCATTTAGAGAAGGGATATTCAAGATTCAATAATCTGCATTTCCTGATATCATTAATACAGTACCATGGTGCCATTCCTCTTTATATCGATGGCCTCGATCATTCATGAATCGTTAACAACTTAAATAATAATTGTATAATACATGCGAATATGTGGAGTATGTTGCATAGTTTGCAAATCTGATTTTAAATCTTTATCACAAAGAGTTCATATTTTAAAATTGAATATTAATTACATGGAATACATATTACTACAAAATAAAGTATTCTCCTATGACTGAAATAAAGAAAATGATACAGTAAACTCTGTTGTAACTCCACTGAGGTCTTCTGTTGAAACAAATACAGCATTGACCAACACTCCACCTACTAAGAGTTCCACCTGAGGTGAGAAGTTGAGTCAAAGAAAAGGAACTAAGAGTTGAGCAGAATATTCCACCAATTTCAGCTCTAAAATTTGTAGACTAATTTACAAATTTTAGATCTAAAACATGGGCTAATACTACACGGTATCCTAAGACATCCCATCTAATAGTATAAGTACAGGTTTGGAGCCTGTCTTATGAGCTGAGCTTTCCTTACAAGTCAGGAGAGTTTTAGTAGTGAGGGTGGATGAATGCTATGGGAGGACTCCAGCTATAAAAATATCTTCCTGTTAATCGATAGTTGAGTCTGAATTGTGCCACCAGCAGCATGTATCTTTGCTTTAATCATTGCTGTATTTCATCTTGGGGGATTAACATGTGCCTTAGGGAAGTAGCCGCTCACTCACACATCAACTTGTTTCAGCAATATTAGAAGCTTTATTTACTGACAAAAGGGACCTTCAGTTACAAACATTAAAGTTTGCACTGTAATGTGTGTTATTGAGGATAGGATTATGAAATAATAATGGGTTTCTGCATAAAACTATATAAAAAATCATAGTCAGCTGAGTGAATATGGCTACCACTCAGGAAATACAAATAGATATAGAACCACTTTTTAAAAATATACTCACCACAAGGACAGAGACCAAACAGGGTCCCACTATGTGGCATCTGCTCATTCCTGTGGGAAAAGGTCCTGGGATGCTTCTCGGATCGCCATTGATACACCTCTCCTCACTTTCATTGTTCTCACTTCCATGACTTTGTTCAGTTCCCCTTCAAAAGTCTCTGTCTTGGAAACTTTCCTACCCAGATCTACATCCAACATTTCCTCAGAGCCTGTTTTGTAATAGCTGACCTTCTTCTGTCTGCAAGTGTGACCTCTGTGAGCAGAAAAAAATCTCTGATGTCACTATCTATGGCCAGGCGAGGTAGACAGATGGCCTGGAACATTACCAATAGTCAAGCACAACAGTGACTCAAAAGAAATAAAAAGCAGAAACCCATTCAGTAAGGTCAAATCACATTTCATAAGTATAGGAATCAAAGAAAACCAACTTCTGGTGTCCATCCTGAGGCTCACTGGGCTAGGGTGAAGTCACATATTCCTTATATAATTTATATCCTCAAGAGGTTTAAAATGAATCAACCAAGTTCAGACACTTTTGTTGTCTCTACTGTGTGCCAAATGCTACATAGGACAAACTGTTTCAAGAGCTGTGTCACAGTCTCTTTCTCCCTAAATATGGGAGATCCCCTTACAAAGTGTTGAAAAAGCAGAAAAAATGGTTGGTACCCATGACTAAAAAGCAGTGTTGCCTAAGTGGCAATTCTGTTTGCTCATACGGTGTCCGGCTTAGTAGTATCACAGAGTGATTTGAACTCATTCAGTAACTATTCCCACACACTCTGACCCGAAAGACTGGAGTCCTGCCAATAACTTACTAAGGAGGGAAAAGGCAAAACATGTCTGTGTTCCTTTTAATTAGTGAAGCAGTCCGGTAATCCGAGTCTCTGACACAGAAAAGACAAATAGATCCTAATTTAAAATATCATGGAAGTCTGATGGGAAACAACTGACCAAGCTCCTGTGGAAATGGGGAAGGACTTGGAATGGACTACAGCAGAGATCAGGTCACTGTTTGGATCTCTTTTACACTAGTATATGCAACTCACCTCAGCATACACCAATTTACATTGAGTTCAAAGGCACAAGAATGGTCAGGATGGCAGCAACCTAAAAGCCATGAACCTTCTGGTTGTCTTGGCACCGGGTTTCTTCCTTGAGTGTGACAGACAATGGCAGCCTACCCACCCACCCAACCAATCATCAAGAGCCCTGGACAAGCATCCATATTGTGTTCCGTGCATTTCTCAAGGGAATAGTGAAGATTTCAGTGACACACAGTACAATTTCACTTTCATAACATCCTAATATTTCTATTTTTAATTCATAGGTGTTCATGATCTTGTCATCTGTCAAAGAAATCAAGTGAGTGAAAAATTTCAGAGCGTCCCTCTATAAATTAACCCTTACTTTATTTTGGTAACCCATCGTCAGCCTTCTGAATAAAAGTCATCACTTTAAGCTTAAGCATGGAATGGGGTGCATTCTGCCTTCATCCCCCTGCCCCTGATATTTTCAAAGCTTAAACACCCAGAGGGAAAGCAGTAAAATGGAGAATATCTTGTGCTTTTTGCCATTGATAGTATAAATAATATGTGGCAGAGTCTACCTCAGAGAAGATACTGTTAACAATGAAGCAAAGACACACACATGGGTATTTATTTATTTTTTTCATCTTTGTTAAATTGGGTATTTCCTATTTACATTTCGATTGTTATTCCCGGACTAACATCCCACTAACCCCTACCCCTCCCCTTCTAGAGGGGTGTTCCCCTCCCCATCCTCACCCATTGCCACGCTCCCCCCAACAATAACTTTCACTGGGGGTCCTTGGCAGGACCAAGGGCTGCCCCTTCCACTGGAGCTCTTACTAGGCTATTCATTGCTACATATAAGGTCAGAGTCCAGGGTCAGTCCATGTATAATCTTTGGGTAGTGGCTTAGTCCCTGGAAGCTCTGGTTGCTTGGCATTGTTGTTCATAAGGGGTCTCGAGCCCCTTCAAGCTCTTTTAGTCCTTTCTAAGATTCCTTCAATGGGGGTCCAATTCTCAGATCAGTGGTTTAATGATGGCATTCGCCTATGTATTTGCTGTATTCTGTCTCTTGGGAGAGATCTACATCCGGTTCCTGTCAGCCTGCACTTCTTTGCTTCATCCATCTTATCTAGTTTGGTGGCTGTATATGTATGGGCCACATGTGGGGCAGGCTCTGAATGGGTGTTCCTTCTGCCTCTGTTCTAAACTTTGCCTCCCTATTCCCTCCCATGGGTAGTCTTGTTCCCCTTTTAAAGAAGGAGTGAAGCATTCATATTTTGGCCATCCTTCTTGAGTTTCATGTGTTCACACACGGGTATTTAAACAATGAGACAAAATAACAATACCAAATGAGGAAAGCGCTATGCCCAATCATAAGCATGGCAAGAAGGGAAACAAAGTGGCTGACATTTACGAGAACAGTATATTGATGGTACTGGGACCTGAGACACTTTCAAGGAAAATTGGGAATAGCTTAGATAACAAAGCTATATATATATTATGTGTATTGGCTATCATGAACAAAATCCAAGCAGTCATTTGAAGCCATTCATGGGGTAAGAATGTTAGATAGGCTTATTTTCAGCTTGGATTTAATCTCATTTTAAAAAATCTCAATGCTGTTTCCTAGAAATCAGTTCACGCAGGGTCTTTCAAGCCGTAACATCCTAAAAGAGTGGGTGCTGACTCCCTGCACTGGCTCTGGCTCTTCTACTTGGGACGGAACTGTCTGCATGTTCCACAATGACAGAAAGAATGGCTGAGGTGTCACCCGTGACAAGCCTAAGTGGATAGTTTTGGACATCAGTGACTAATACTGATCTCAGTGCCCCACAATTTGATTGCTTGGATGATTAATGGATTCTCATGACAGGTTTGTAGCCTGTTTCTTCCTTTCTGTTATTTAATAAGAATGGGATTATCCATTTTTATCATGCTGTATCAAAAGAGGCAGCCAAATAGAAAGAGAAAAATGATGGTGAAATTTGCCATAAGAAGGCAAAAAGGCAAAAATCCTAAACCAGTTTTACTTTCTTTTTCATGTCGTCGAAATGCAGGAGATCTCTGGTTGCCTTCTCTGACTAGGAGCCTTCACTGGCCTCCTGACTGTGGATCCTGAATGCCAATGACATTGGACCCTAGGATTCTGCTTGTGGATGAAGCTAATAAGGCAGATGTAGCTCAGAGTAAAGCTGTGAAGATTAATTAATAAAACATGATCCTGCTTGCTAAACCCACTGCAAACATGAAGCATCTTGTGAAGCTACTTGGTTAGATGGCAATATACTGAGGTCAGTGGAGCACAGGGCTCTGTGATGCAGGCTCAAGGTCCCAGCATTCCTCATTCTGCACAGTCTATTTTGTCCCCCTGTTTTGTAATGGTTCCCAAATATGGGATCTTTTCCCTTCAGAGGCAACACTAGGCTGCTCGCTTTTTCGTTGTGTTCATTACTCCCTCTCTATATTTGAGTCATCTTGGCTATGGTATCTACATGCCACTGGCTTTTCTTTTTCTCTTTTGTATTTTCTCTATTTGCTTCTATCTTCTGAGAAATGGTATGGTGTATCTTAATCTGGACTCCAGTTGTATGTAGAAGGTTGGCCTTGAACTTATCCACCTCTCGTCTCCACCTAGAATTTGCAGGGATTATAGTCTTATGTTACCACATACAGTGTATGTATTGCTGTGGATAGAAACTATATATTCCTTTATGCAACTCAAGCTTACACACATCTCAGATTACACAACACACTCAACCCCTATTGTTAGAATTTATTTTTAATTACTTTAATTCACAAAATTGTGATGTGTGTACCTGTTTGTGTGTATATGTGTGTGTGTGTTTGTGTGTGTGTGTGTGTGTGTGTGTTTGTGTGTGTGTGTGTGTGTGTGTGTGTTATGAGATGATCAACATATGGAAGTCAGGGGACAGATATCATGACTAAATTGATGCTGTCCTACTATGTCCTCAGAATTGAACTCAGGTTGCCAGGCAACCAGAGACAGCATTAACCACTATGCTATCTCTCTATCCCTAGTTGCAGCATTTGATTTAATATTTCTTACATTGACATTTCTCTGCTTAATTGTCTCAGTCAAGAAATTGTGCTTTCCATAGTAAAAAGAATGGGAATCTGAACTCAGGTCCTCATGCTTTATAACAAACACTCTAAACACTGAGACATCTCCCTACCCTTCAAACTATTAGTCCTTGAGTGGAGCTGGTAAATAATTTTAAGTTGTTGGTATTAAGTCAATCCATGTAGGGAGTTGGTTACACAATAAATAAATGGGCACATGGGAACATATTCAAAGAATCCTTAACATGAAGAAGGATTACGCCTTTTCTATGACATATCAGAAGAAGTCACTTAATGAAGCAGCTCTCATGAGTCAACTACAAAAGCAAACAGCAAGTTCTCAATGAAATATCTTGACCTGCTTTTGGAAAACATTGTCAACTCTGAATTGTCACAAAGCAGAACAATGAAAGTGCATGGAACTGGAATGTATAACAGAGATCAGTGCAAAAAGGTTGATTTACACCTTGAGATTGAATATTAAAGACATCTTTAACATTCTTATAACCTATCTTAGTTAGATTTAAGTATAAAGTAAGAAATGTCTCCTTTTAAAAAGTGTTTAGTTAGCTTAATTTTCCATTAAATCTGGAATCAAAGGTTTACCATCTATGTCAGAGTTGACAGAGGATCTCATATTCTTACTAGCTGTGATTTCTTCCCTGAGTTTTTAATGGGCTTGTGTAATATTTGTACAAAGTAATATTATCATTATCATAAATGTTTTCTAATTATTTTGGGGGATTAATGAGTGCATGTTTTATTATTGATGGATTAAGTACAATATTTATGAAACAGTGATAGAATTAAACAGAAATAAATATGTATATTTTTCTCTGTGTGTAAACAATGAATATTAATTTCCAGCATCAATTTGGTGCAAAGTAGTTTAAATATACAATATTTTTGATACATACTATTTACTTGCTAAATACTTCTTTTAGTTATTGTGGATGTTGGAGTGTAATGTAATGATAATTTTTCAGTAATCTAAAGAACCCAGATTAAGGACTTTTTTTTTTGGAGCTGGGGACTGAACCCAGGGCCTTGCACTTGCTAGGCAAGTGCTCTACCGCTGAGCTAAATCCCCAACCCCCAGATTAAGGACTCGAAAACTGTCTGAAAGGCAATGAACTGGTAAGCAGTCAAAGAAAAAACCCAAACCAAGACAAAACACTAGCAGTATTTTTAGGATTTACTAAAATATACAAACTGATACACTAATGTTCACAGAGAAAGAATATGGCTTCTCTCCAGATCAGAAATGGAATAATGTATGGGTATAATAAATCTACCCTGCATTCTTATGGATATACGCTTGCTGGTTCACATCTATTTATATAATTTGTATCACAGTATCTCTGTAACTCCAGTCTTGAATTTTGACCTGTCTGTTTTTCTTTCCCTTTTGGCTGCATAATACAGGGATATGAATCCACATGACTGATGGTAAAGAACAAAAATTCCAATGTAGATCACCCAGTTGGAATTCATGATTGGCCACCGATTGGCTGAGAGATTCGAGTGAATGACATGCATGTTAACACATTCTCTTGACATCATTTTCGATAACTAGGTCAATCTCTTACTGCAACCAAAGACTGTTTTGTTACAAATGCAAAACAATTTCTCTTCTAAACTACAAACTATAATACATTTTAAGATTCAGATATGAACCATTCAAGAAACATATGTTTGCTAATGAGGTTCTAAAGAAATTACATCAGTGAACTGATGGAAGTCACTTAGGCAAATAGATTCATAAGAGACTACTGAAGCAATGCTACAGTATTAAATCACAATTGCATCTTGAGTAGGCATCGAAAGTTGTTTTTCCCATGGATTAATTTATCCCAAGTTAAAGGATAATGGTTCAGGGATTGAAATGCTCTTGCTTCTAGAGTATGAATAAACAGGAGTTTGAGTAGCTTAACCTTCTGAAATTTTCATTTGATTAACTTGATCAATTTAATTTCAGCTTTAAATAAGCCTGTTTCTAACATACTATTCTCCTTCCCTGTGGGCAAAGTTATTGTCAATAACCCTCATGATTCATTATCCTGGTCCTAATAGATTTGTTAAAAATGAAATAGCAACAGATAAAACGGAAACATTTACAGAGTCAGATTGGTAACTCTTTAGCCTTAGTAGAAAGACACTCTTTTTCTCCACAAAATACAATGGTCTGTTATCACACAATATTGTGGGTTGCAAAGTTTACCACTGTGACAGGTGGCAATCTAAGGACATACACAGATGCTGCATGTTCTGGAAGCACCTTGAATCTTTCACCCCAAGCTTTTCTAATGTACAAACAGTATTTTGAATGTGTTCAGTGTTCTCCCTAGCTCCGCGTTGCTTTTGACTGTGTTGAACCAGAGCTAGCTCCATGACAGCAAATACAATTTCTTAGAGCGAATGATCTAGAAGGGCTTTTCAAGCAGCAAATGGCAACACTGTTATGCTTTCTGCTATTTCTGAGAAATATGGTGTAGGCCAATGCCATATTTCTTTGGGCAATTTTGCATTTCTGTGTGGCTCTGTATCTATACCTGATTTATTGCAACTTACAAAAGTGACACCTAATCAGCCCATTGCGTTCCATAGCCACTCGTACTGAGAAGAAAGGATGTTCGTAAGCACGCGGAATTCCTGCTCAAGTGGTACTCAGGCAACAGGGTGATGAACAGAGACATGAACCAACTTGGGGAGTCAGAAAATAAGTCAGATGGTATGTGTGTTTCCATGTACAGGATGTCTTTGGGAAGTTTCATTAATCATGAGAATCAACTTGCAAAATTTATTATGATTGATCAAATTTAGGAACTAAGGGACTTTATCACAAAAGGTATGCCACTGTATATTTAGGAATATATACATACATGTGTGTGAGTGTGTGAGTGTGTGAGTGTGTGTGTTTGTGTGTGTGTGTGTGAGTTTGTGTGTGTGTGTGTGTGTGCGTGTGTGCGCGCGCGCGCAACAGGAATAAAAGAGAGTCGCTTTAACTGTGGTATTCAGGAGCAGTGAAATGGACGACAGTAGTTAAGAGTAACTCAGTGGGGTTCTAATAAAGAACATAGTAAACATAGTTATCAACATGATGTTGTATAATTAAATGTGCTAAGAGTAGGTTTCAGATGTTCGCAAACCCTTCCCAAGGATGACTAGATGAGGCAACGGCGATATTAATTGTGACAATCATTTCATAATGTATATTGTACACCAAAGAATCACATGGCATGCTGTAATTATAGAAAAAAATTTTATGCATCAATTTAACCTCCATACAGCTGGAAAAATACTTTAAGGACACTTGGGTGAATATTTAAATAAATAAGTCAAGCCTTTCCCAGCTGTAGGCTGTGTCAGTCACTCTCCAAATTTAATGAAGTCATTTCTGCCCAAAAGTGACTGTTAACTGAGATCATTATTAGATAAAAACCACATGATCCTCTAAATTAATTACTATAAATATTTGTGAATTGACTTATAAACATACTTACAAAATACTGTCTACTAGGAAAAATATAAGTGCACTCTTAGTACAGCAATTTTCCCAGTGCAGGTCTCAAACTACCAGCATCAACATATGCTAATAAATGTTTAGAAATGACAATTCTTTAATCCCACCTCATAAGCCCTTAACACAAAACACAAAAGATATTTGGTTCAGCAGCCTATACTTTAACAAGGAACATTACCCAAATTCTCAGCAGAGGCATATTTATTCCAGGCTACTTCCCTATAAAAATTAAATTAACCCAGAGTTCACAGGAAAATTGAGTTAACTGTAATATTTCACTCCGTAATCATCTCTATTGATTCAAAAGAATTAGTTATTTTCCTTACTACAATATTAAGAAACTTTTTTGTATTAATGTTTACAGAATCGGTTGTTAGTAATTTAATTACAATGGTAGCAAAATGTTTTAAATGATAAGCTATAAGCAGAGATCTCAAAACTTCGGTCTGCTAAGCCACATCCAGCGAACATTGGTGTTTACCTATCAGGTTTTATATTGAAAAAATAATAAAAGATAATGTAAAGATTTTTCAATATCAGATTAACTGTTCGGGCATATAGAAGGCTTTGTGTGACTTGGGAGTGAAACAGGGAGCCAGTGTTTTTATGCCTCCAGTGGAATTGAGGTAAAAGCCTGCATATGAGAATGATATTCTCCCTCCTCTTGGAGGCATTAATTCCAAGCAGCTGAAAACCAGTATGTACATCTCCTGACACTTTCTCTCTCCTGGCCTTCTCTTCTAATTGCCCTTGGCCAAATGAATGACCATTGGCCCATGAAAACAGCACCACCCCCTCTGAGAGTGAATGATTTTTAAGGCATAGATAACTGGGCCTTAAATTTTACAGTGCTGGAGCAGAAAATTGCGTAAGGTGGAAAGTGCAGAATGAAACAGTATCTTTTAGAGCCTGGCAGCCAGTAAAAAGCAGAGATGAGGCAATCAGGGGAAAGCTAGTCAGATTTGAGAGCTAAGAGAGTAAAGAAATAGCAAGCCGTAACAAGGTAGTCGGGGTTGCAAAGGTCAGGAGCCAAGTGAAATGAAAAACAGGAGGAACCAGGATAATTTAGAGACAGATAAAACTGCCCTTTCTTGAAACCATATTGCACATTCTGATCTCAAGGATTTAAGTTAAGGTCAGTTACAAGAGACTGGCGACGGAGAGATGCTTTCATGCCAAACCTTTCTTGAGCTTCCCTGGACTCCTGGGGATGCAGGGCCTATAACCTTTATATGCTTCCTGGGATGAGGATGTCTTGAAGTAGTTCATTTTGTTCATGTCTCTTTCCCCTTCTCTTTCTCATGGAGAAAATACAAAATGCTAGCTCATTACTGACGGCGTGGTTTGCTATGTACCAGTGTATGGGTTCCAAGGAGTCTCAAAGAAATCTGCCCATCCCTTCATTGAGCATCTGGGATGATCATCCCTGAGTTTGCCTAAACCTAAGTTATAAAAATCAAGTCAAAAACAGTAGGTCAATTATCCAGTGGTCAATCTTAGTTGGTTAACTTAATGAATAAAACAATAAATTATTTATTTCATCTATTACAGCCTTGGAATGAAATCATCCATTCTGGAAGTGATAGATCAGTTTTGTGATTCTCTAAGTTAGTTAAAAATAAAAATAAAAAAGTAAAATGCCCATGAAGCAGAATTCACTCTCTTAAGCAGGTTTAAGCATAGAGTTCAATAAAATAGCTTCAAATTCAAATGAAAAGGAATGTCACAGTATTCACTACTGATCTAATTCTAGTTCATTAAAACCAAAAACAAATTTACTCAGGATAAGTCTTTATATGCCCAAATCCATTAAAAAGAACCAAATAAAGAAAAAAACAAAAGCAAGAAAACAAAACAACAGAAAAATAATGATCCTGAGATCTTGGGAAATTTGCAAAGAAATCACACAAACTTTCAATGAAAATCCACACTAACTGAAGTGTTCCTTCTGAGGCTCGTTCTCTTTGCATTTTAGCCAACCTAAGCCAGGAAAGCTCAAAATAAAACTACGTGGCAATTATCTGATAAATTTGATGGATGTATATAGACAAACCGTAATAATTATGACCAGAAAATCCAATTTAGGTGCTCAATTACCTAGATGGACTATCTACGTTGACCAAATAAACTGGATAATGGCCAAAAATGCACTCTGCATTCCGTTGTGCACTCATACCCTGAGAAGCACTTCATTGTGCTTTCCTGATTAATATGAACATAGGAACACCAACACTACCATGCTGCATGCAAAGTGTGAATGTAAAAGCTAAATACAGCATTGTATATTAGGGAAACTGATTAAAAGTTAACTTAGATTGCTCTGCTTTATTGGAAAGAGAGACTATGCTATATGAATGTATACATGCTACATAAACTCTCTGAAGATTGCACTCAGCTGTGACTCTCTGGGTATTCTCGACTTTATTTAAAAAATAAACATGAATCATAGTCATTCAAATGAAGACAAAAATCATCATCTGAATAGTTGGTCATAGGTTGAAAGCATTTAAGAAAAATAGGTTTTAAACAAATCCTCCAAAAAAAATGTTCCCTAAGAGCGTATGTATCAAAGGAAGAATGTAGCTGCTGAAATTTAGAATGGATTGTCTGTGCAAAATTGCAACAACAAAATATAATTCAAAAATAAGTTCCCCAGGGTTTCAATAAATATTAAGTGTAGAGCTTTCCTTCCAACATTAGCAACACTAGCAGCAGCAATATGATGAAAACTTGAAAAGGAAATCCTAAGGAAAATTTAATTAAAAAATAACATGCAAGATGGTTACTTGTAGTAGAACTCCTGCTGATGTGGGATCACAAGACCAGACTTCAATTCACTTTTTTTTTATATAAATAAACTGAGCTATACCAGAAACTCAACATTTCACTGGACATTATTTCTCCTATACTGAGAAGATAGGATCAGATCAATTTCCAGGTGACCCATTGGACAGGAAAAAAAAAAATCAGAGACTCATGGACCACACAGAGTCCACTAACAGTGATAACTAAAGATTGATTTGGAAGCAGCCACACATGCCTTCATTTTTATAACATCTGTGGCTGCTTTATTGTCTTAAAAGAGTAGAGCAGAATACATGTTACAGGTATTATAGGGACCACGAAGCCTAAATATTTACTCTCTGACCTCCACTCTAAATCATCCATAGGATTTCTAATACTTTGAGCACCTTGCTAACAATGCTAACTCAAAGTCCATATTTAAAGCGTTCAGACAAATTTTATATCAATATTTCTTTCATGTCCAAGGCTATAATGACCACTGCATTTGGTATATGACCCTTTTAAAGTCATCGTGGCAATCATGGCTCAACTTAATCCTTCAGTCCAACCTCAAAAAGTAATTGATGGTAATCTGTTAAGTGCACTGTTTTGAACATCTAAATATTGGAAGTTTTGGTGAAAAATGATTAAAAATCTGCTGAAAACTGGATAGTATCTCAGATGGAGCATCAAGAACAGTCAAAACATCACATAAGAAAAGACAGTAAATCGAAATATTGGTAACAGCAGAAGGCACAAAGACAAAAAATTTGTTAAGCTTCATGATTGTAAAAGGAAGAAAAAACCCATTTAAGACAAGGATGATATAATTCATGTAACTTTAATCTCCTTGAGAAGCACAATCTATGTTGAATGCAAAAATCCTATAAAAATTTGTAGGCTTCAACAGACCCAGACTTATAAATTACAAATACATTTTAAAAGTCAAGTGGGAAGGAAACACTTTTATGCACGTTCTTCATCATAAAATATGAATTCTCAGAGTCTCTTCATTATTGGAAATGTCTCTCCTGGTTACAGAATGGGTCTAAGTGCAACCCTATATGAACGCTGCATTTTTCTCTCAACTAAAGTCTTGTGATATTCATCATACATGAATGATGTCAGAATTCACTTCCTCAACAATACTTCACTTCCACCTTGCCACTAAGAACCCTGAGACATAGAAACTAATTTCTCTGGAAACTCAAACATCTGGTCAGGATAACCAATAATTACATTTTTATTGAAGGTATTGATTGATATTTAAAATATGGATATTTTATATGCATACATGATATGGAGTGTTTATATACAACACCCGTATAGAAGAGGCCATGGAAGTCAGAGGAGAACATCAGATATCCTGGAATGAACAACGAGAGATTTGAGCCACTATGGATGCTGGGATTCAAATCAGGGTCCATAAGAGCTTTTAATGTCTGAACTTTACCACCACCTATGAATTGCTTTTAGGTTTTAAGGTGTTCTACAGGTACAGTATGAAACCCCTTGGCTGGAACTTTCAGCTCCAATCTCATATAACAGAATTCATTTCAGATATGTGGTTCACTACTCCTAATATAGAGTCTGGTTTTTCACTTTTTCTGTTTTTTATGCTGTGACATAGAAAGTTACATAAACCCTCTGAATGCCAATCTAATAAATATTTATCATACCCAAAGCTCTCCTTTAAAATTGTGCTTAAATAGAATAGTATAGAGTATCTGTTAAATTAATTTCTATACATTAATATAAAACATCTGTTGCACTGCTCGGTGCCATCACTCAGACCTTAATTTGAAATTTAAACTCATAAAGGGATCATTCATTCTACTTTCCAGAGAGGAAAGCTGTAACCTGAATAAGTAAGTGACTAGATTAATTGTCACATGGTGCTTCAATGGTGTGGCGGAAAATTTCACTCTCTTTTTTGAACCGCATACTGTGGTTCAGTGACTGCTTCCTTGGCACCAAAAACCAATGAAGGCACACGATCTTCAATCCTATAATGCTGGTGACTTAGATATGGAGCTCTAAAGCACATCAACTTTGCCATTTATAAATGCTTGCCCTCATGAGGTCCAAAATCTTATGCTTCAAAGGAAATCTCAGTCATGGATCCTATCATTTAGCACAACTTTACTCAGTGGATTACAGAATTGTGGTTTGAAGTCTACCCTCTCCATTCCGGTTTATAGAACCAGTTCCTGATGCCAGTCTTACACCGACATATGCAAAAGAAAACATGAAGCAGATAACAATATATCTCAGACCACTGACAGAGTCTAGCCATTACTAATCATGTTCGAAATCACTTTTCTATGAATGAGACATGTTCCAGGCTTTCCCTTCCAAGGAAATTCAAAGCACATGAGCTTGAAAACAAGCTCCCATTTTATCTAAGACCCAAAGGTGAAATGGTCATTTATATAAGGCAGACTTTGTTAGATTGTATGTGTCCAGTCATCTTCCTAACCTGTGGTTGTCCCCTCTGCTTTGCTTATCATTTGCCCACTACATCTCTCACCAGTTTCTGTTTGAGGTTCACAGAGTTGAGTGAAGTTGGATCAATTGCAGGATCTCAAGTCAAAGTGTTCTCTATGTCTTTTGTAACCCAGGTGATATGAGTTGCCTCTTCATGGTGGAATCTATTCCAAAACCAGAGACCCTAGGGAGACTCATGGAGAGAAGGACAGCGGAGTGTGGACCTTTTGAGAATTTTGACTTTATTTAAATGCTGCTGCTCTTCAGAGTCTTTTTCTGGTGAAACTATCATGGGATATGAAAATAAAAACTTGCTTACAAAATGCACACATTTCCTCTAAGAAGCATCTTTTATAATTTCATACAGGAAGTTCCTTTATATCTTGGCGTAATTTGTTGCAGCGCAACATAAATGTTTCTAAGATCCCAGAGGAAGTATGAAGAAAAGATATTGGAAATTAGAAGACATATGTAAAGGAAGAAAATGCAAGCCGTCTCCCTTTAGGCATGCTAATTCTCTCGTGTTATTTGTGCGTTTTACCCAAATCCATTTGTCTTGTAGACTCTGAGAATATAGTCCATCTCAGATATATTCATATTGCACCTGGTATCATTTCTGCTATTAAAAATAAAAGCTATGAGTTTGGAAAAGATGCTTATGAGCTTCTTGTTCACCACCCCATGATGTACAATACTTACAGGGAATAGACTCTTATTTGATGCATCACTCCAAGATGCCTCTAGTAAAGCCTGATGGTAGTAAGTCACTGACAAGTGTATAGCACCTACAATAATATATCTAATTAAATGATGCATAATTTAACTAGATAGTTGATTAATTAATGGATACAATCATTAAAATTAGATTAGATACTAACAACTGATTTCGGATTATCAAACTCAAGATCTGAAAATAGAATCAGGCTTGTCTTGGAACTAATGTGGGTTAGGTTTGAGTGAAGAAGGCACACGTAGAATTCTCTTTTAATACCATGGTGGGTCGGGGGGAACCACTAACAAGTTCAATGTTTTAAAAGCAAGTATTATATTATTTTTCAAGGAAGCAAGCTCCAGAATTGTAAAAGCCATGAGATCCAAAAAATAGAACATGTTCCAAGGTTAAAAAAAAAAGGAAAAAGAAAAAGTGGCACATGATAACAATGCATAAAGTAAGAAATTAGTATTAGCCATGCATAGAAAGCCGATATCTTCCATTGAGGTTGACTCTTTTATTAATAAAAATGTCACACAATCTAAAGTAGACTATAATTTATTGTCACATTTTCTTTCATTACTTTTTCAGCGATAGCTTATGCAGAAAGAATTGCCTCATTAATAACTTTGACCAATTGCTTTGCAACATGTTGATTATTTTTACCTTTTGCATTTGACAAAGCTTAGAAACAGAAAATATCATTCTTTTAAAAGAGTATTAGGTTAGTTTTAATAATAAGTCAACTGTGGGACATAAATGAAAGTCAGTACATTTCTTTTTGGGCACAGATACACCCTGCATTATTTTCCATTCATCACAAGCACACACACACACACACACACACACACACACACACACACACACACACACACGGGGCAGGGTAAGGAATAGAGAGAGGGAGAGAGAATTAGTTCATGCAATGATCAAGAAAATAGGAAAAAATAATAAGCAAAACAACCAGTTTGATTTTTTTCTGCTTGTACATATATTTTGGGAGATGATAATGTAGCTAATATTTTAAAAGAATGTAACCCAAGCTGTAAGTATGAGTTTGTCTTCTGAAGGTGAGTAAATAAAACACACACTGCGAGAGACCTCAGTTCTAAGCCTCCATTTCAGCTCCAGTGAGAGGCATTCCTTTCTAAAGCTTTCTTTGTGTTTTCTAATATTTGATTTGATTAACCTTGTCTCTCACATCTAACTTCTCATATATATGTGGTAAAGAAAATTATTTGCCTTAGCTCAGCATAAGCTTTAGTGACATGATATAATTTCAAAAAATGTAGTGTTCCTAAAATCAACGTAAATGAGAAGTGTAACTTATGCTACAAGAAAAAATATTCTAGTTATTAAAAGTGAGATCTCCAAGGAAGTTAATGATTCAGGAACTAGCACAAAAATCCAAATGAAGGAAGTAAAGGTAATGATGTCTGTGAGGTTGCTAGGACCTGGGGCAGATAAGCAAATGCAGACAGTAAAAGTTGAAGGTTCAGGTGAGTTGACTCTGTTGGTCTTCCGGTGGGGTTCCTATCCCCCTTTGGAGCCCACAATACTTCCTCCTATTCTTTCATAAGATTCTCCAAGCTCTATCCACTGTTTGACTGTTGGTGTTCATATCTGTCTTACTCAGCTGCTGGATGGAGTCTCTCAGATGACAACATGCTCCTGACCTAGGGTTGCCAACTCACACGAAGCAGCTGTGCAGCGTATTCCACCTGTGGGTTCTGAACATCTGGAGAGGGGGCTATCCGTAAAGCTGTGGCCTGCACATGTGATGTCTCTACTAACTGGGCTGTCTTGTCTGTTCTCAAGGAGAGGAAGTGCCTACCTTGCAAGGACTTGAAGTACCAGGGTGGGTTGGGTACCCATGGGAGCTCCCAGACACTCAGAAGAGAAGGGGAGGGGGAAGAATTGTAATAGGAGGTGATCAAGGTGGGGGTAGGCAGGGTGTAGTAAGCAGGATATAAATTGAATAAGTAAAAAATATTAAAATTAAATTTTAAAAAAGGTGAAGGTCACTCAGGGGTTTCTAAACTGAAAACATTCTCACAAGAGCCCATCAATCCTGTGACAAAAACAGGGTTCAAATTTAAATGAAGGAGAGTTTTCTCAGGATACTCATTCTGGGTGTGCTATCTGTGTACAAGCCACATACCCTGTCACTTGTTTGGTTCCAAAAGATTGTAAAACAGCTCAACATTAACATGTTAAACTTGACATCAAGGAAATTACATTTACAAATTTTCATGTCAAAACTGTTTCAAATACTCGATCACAAATTATTTGGATCTCTATATACAACAAGGCACAGAATTTTAGTGCCCCTACCCCACCACCAAATGGCACAACTCTAATGCCAGCAGCACAGTCATTAAAGAAGAGAGAGGAAAATCTTCCACTGTTCTAATGTCAACTGTCTTCCTTTTAATGTAAGGCTTCTGATTATCCAATAATGAGTTTCAGTCTCAAAATTATTCAGTCTGTTATTGTTGCTGTTTTAATAAATCCTTTTTGGTTTAATTGAGTCTTCTACATTTCACTGGCACCTACAAGTTAAATGGTCTTCTTAGCCATTAATTATAGTTATAGAATTCTCTGTGATTACCTCCTGCAAACTACAGCATGTTTAGGTAGTTTAGCCTTTCAGTGTCCATTTCATCTCTCCCCATATCTGTAGCCCAAGATATGTCTATTAAAAAAAAACCCCACGGTAGCCAGGATTTCTTCATTATTCTCTTTATCTGATGTAGACATTTATTCTCTGTTAACATACTTAACACACAGCTACAGAATGCAGGGCAGCATGACATATTACTGAGCTTTGTGCTGCTATAACAGGATACCAAAGACTGGGTAACTTAGAGAAGATGTTCCGATCTTAACATTTGAAGATTTGAAATATCTAAAGACTGGGAGCTCAAATCTATACAAATCTTTCTCATCTTTATAAGGTGGAATGGCAGAAACACAAGATAACACAAAAAGAAATAGGCAGTGGTTGAATTTAATGTGTGTATATGCATATGCATATATATATATTTACACACACATACACACACAAACACACACACACAGTATATGTATATATCGGTTCTGATTCTGAGATAATGCTCCTGCGGTAATGATGTTAACATGTTTATGAGGACAGGGCTTCATACATGTCCAAACTCTCATCATCATCTCATTAAAAATTGTTTCCAACAGTTGAGCATAGAGGACAGTTCAACCCAGAGCACATATAGAGATCATACAAAGAAGAGAAAAAGAAAAGGTTGGTGGTATTGCTAAATTAGTGGGGATAGTCTCAGGCATCACAAAGTCCCAAATTCACCAAACATATGAATTCTTCTAGTTCCTACTAGAGCCTACTCTGTGATGTTATGCAAAGGAGATCATTTATAGGCTTTCCACCATTAAGTTCATTCCTGTCACTGTCCCTTTCATACTTCGGACATGTAATGAAAAAACAGAAGGCAGGATGAGTGTCATTCAGGACATTCCCTCGACTTTCACTCTTCAACTCTTCCATATTCCTCAGCTTCTTATCATCCCCGTGTCCAGATTTCTGTGTTCAGCCTGGACCCAGTGGTGTGTCAGAAAAGAATTTATTTCTTTTACAGCCCCTGAACAAAACCAGTGTTCATTTTCCAGGCTGGAATCACAGGAGAAATATGAAAGCTAACTGCACATGGTATAAATAAACATGGTATGGGAACACAAGAGCAGAACACAGTGGCCTGACACAGACGAGGGAGAGACGATCCAGCATAACAAATAGGAAGTGGTGCTTGGCCGGTGGCATTTTCTGGCTCCATCAATAATTATATAATACAACAGTCACTGATTTCTCAGCCCTGGATCAATAATGGGTTTCACATCCCCTCCAGAGCTGGTTGTTGACCAAGGTGCTTGCTCAGACTCCCTACCCCATCCATGGCAAAAAATCGATCCTTGCATAACTGCTTGTGTGCTTGGAATGTCGGCATCAGAGCAGTGGAGAAATGTGGAGCTTAATAACACTGCAGAACTCACGAGATTTTCTATCTGCTTCTCACCACACATCTCAACTAGGAGCTTCAGAGGCAGGTCTCCATCCCCAGATACAGAAGGAAGCACATATAAGCAATAGCATGCATATATATATATATGTATATATATACACATATATATGTATATATATATTGATTGAGCACAAAGGACAGTTCAAACCATAGCACATATAGTAATCATAAAAAGAAGAGAAAAAGAAAAGGCTGGTGGAATTGCTGAACTAGTGGGAATAGTCTCAAAGCATCACAAGTCCCAAATTCATCAAATATATTAATTCTGCCCCAAGCCAGAATATATCTATATCTATATCTATCTGTCTATCTATCTATCTACATACATACACACACATATATACATTTATACACACACATATATATATATATATGTATATATATACATATATATATAATCTCTCATCTCCTGTACAATCAGACCTGTGTCCCATACCACCAGCTAGGATTTAAACATAAGAATTTCAGAAAGGAGGAGTTATAGCCAGAACTATAATATATAAAATGTAAAGCATCAAGTACCAGAGAAGTGCCAGAGGAGGGTAGCAGACTTTCATGTCTTTTATAATTAACACAGCACATATTTAGACAGATGAGGTGATCATATGTTATTCTATTCTGTTAGCCCAGTAAGAGTCTAATATCACAATACTATCTGGAATGAACTGGATTTATGGCCCCCACATGTTCAATCATATCTTATGGGACATTCAAGGACAACTATATCACTCTATAAAACACATCATTCAAAATGCAGAATGAGTCTATTTGTTTAAACACAGGAGTACATTTTTAGTTGAATATTCTCTGGAAAACAATGCCGTTTATAAATACTCAACACAGAAAGAAAAGGAAGGTTTAGCAATCGTTTTAATCCAATCAAAGCAGATGGCCAAACTTGATAATATAGATACCAAAGTAGATTTTAAAAATTGAATTATCCTGTTTGGTTGTCTGCCTTGATTTAGTTAACTAGACAAATGCCCTAAATCCTTGCTTCTAGCAAAGCTCCAAAATATAGTGTACGAATTAGGGTAACACCGTGAAGTGTGTATTGTTATTTTAAAGTTTCTGCTGCTTTTTCCCCCTTTATAGCCTCACTTTAACTGTTGCATTAAATGGCAGATAAATGTATCATCTGCAATGAAAGTCTTCATTTTACCACGGCGACAACACAAATTGATAAAATTGATAGGTAAGGTGCTAAAACACCCAGTTCTCATGGTTTCAAGGCCAAAATATATTTGACTGTACAGACCTTTGTCTAAGCCAACAGATTTCTCTTTATATTTCAGAATACATGTCTTTAAATTATCTTTTGGTCAAAAGAAGAAATGATCCCCTCCTTTCTGAAATTTGTATGTTAAAATCCTAACTGGTGGTATAGGACACAAGGTGTGATGGTACAGGCAAGGAGGGATGATTAAATCAGGAAAGTAGAGGCTTATGTGTCAGGTGGGTAACAAAATAAATAGCTTAATTATTCTCTTCCCTATAAACTGGGTCTCAAAATTTTTCATATCTCATAATATTTCTGCCTCTGATGCCAGAGTACTAGGATATATATCCATTTACAAAAGCATCCGACCCTGTGAAAAGAAAATTAAAAAATAAAACAATATTTATTTATTTTAAGGAAAAACTTTTGCTCACTAGGAAATATTTTTATCTCACTGAAAATGTGAAAATCCAGCATATTAAAAGTAAATATGGAAAAACAAAACACTACTGTCTGGTAAAGAGCATAGAAATCAGTTAACTCCTTATGACATTCTGTGATAGCCATAGAAAACAGTGCCTTGCTCAACCATTGCAAGGGAAGCGCTTTCCCCTGCAGTAGATGAGAACAAATACAGAAAAGCACAACTGGACAATTTGCCGAGACCTTGGAATGAGAGACCTGGGAACACTCAGTCTTAAGTGGGATAACTACATCAAATTCCTCCATTTGGGGCTCAGGGAAGAACTCTGCAGAAGAAGAGGCAGAAAGGTTACAAGATCTTGTGAGGAAGGAAGACAGAAGGAAATCAATCCTTGTAGACATAACAAGACTACTACACATATGAACTCCCAGAGACAAAGTAGGAGGCACAGGGCCAGCACAGGTCTAAGCCAGATGGATTCCTCAGCTGAGAGGAGAAGTAGATACACGCCCCCATCCCTAAACCAGAAGCTACCTCTAATTTATAACCGTTCTCAAAGGAAAATTAGTTTTCTCCAAGAGTCTTGCTACATAAATAAATGACAGGTAAGGCCAGGTTCCAAGCAGAACAGTAGATGGACAACACAAAACACACACAGTGGTACAGGCTGTTTATTTCCTTATGATATTTTGTCTTGGCTTTCTTATTTCTTATGTTTTAATGGATCTTTGGCTAATACATTATGGTTTCTGGTTTGTTTTATTGTTTTATGTGTTTAAAGGTGTGTCTCAGTGTTAATACATGTTTCTTGAACTTATTCTTAGACTCTTTTTCTCTGTATGTTTGCTCCTATTTTTCGTTTGCTTGTTTTGATTTCATCTATTATTGTTATTATTATTATTATTAATTATTAATTGTAGATGCCATTTTGAATTCTAATGATAGAGGGAAAATATAGCTCTGAGTAGGTGAGGAAGTGTAAAAGATTTGGAGTTGAGGAGCTTAAATCATAATCAGAATATACTGTGTGGGAAAATATTCTCAATTTTAAAAACAAATGTGTACAGATGGAACAATGAGAAAAAACTAAACAGAAGAGAGAATGTCTTATTTTATTAGCCTCTGAAGAAACTGATGTGATTTATATTTTCACAGTCCTTCTTGGATAAAGACTCAAGCGTTTAACCATACATATAAGCTTCTGCTTGAGAAGACTTAACTGCCAGACATTTGTGATCATTCCTCC
Source organism: Rattus norvegicus (assembly GCF_021556685.1). Taxonomy (NCBI): domain Eukaryota; kingdom Metazoa; phylum Chordata; class Mammalia; order Rodentia; family Muridae; genus Rattus; species Rattus norvegicus. The sequence continues at coordinate 74,406,362 of NC_141544.1, forward strand.
ATTTATCCCAAGAAAATCCACCAAGATAAAGCAGATCAGGAAAACATTTCAGGGAATCTGGTAAGGTGATGACACTCTGAATCTTTTGGGATAAATACTGGAATTTGAATAATGATCTGGAAATAAAAGTGGCTTACATTTGAACAGGTTTTTTATCCTATGTTTATAAAATTTTAACTCAATCTTAAGCAAAAATAATAGACAAATCTGCCCAGAATGTATTCAAAGATTGACAGAAGGTCATAAAATGGAATTGCACCATTAATTTGAAACTTAGATTCCGTAATCCTAATGAATTTTATTTTTCAATTAGAACTGGATTTAAAAAAATTATGTAGGATTAGCCAATAGTCAATTACCCAAATAAGATTCCATTTTATATGCACTTTACATTATTAGATAGTTGTTTGAAGAATGCATATTATGTATGTGTGAATGGGGGTGGGTTTCCTGCCTTTGCCATAGGGTGAAAAGAAATCAGAGGATAACTTATGGCAGTTGCTTCTCTATTTCTACCTTATGGGATCTAGAAATCAAACTCAGGCCAGCAGGTTTGGCTGAAAGCATTTATACCTCCTGAGTTATCTCACCAATCCATAATTTGATATTTAAAAGATTTTATTAAATGTATAAAGTCCCTATCTTCGTGTGCCATCACTTTTATTGAGGTTAACATAACCATAGCTGATTAGCTGTCTCACAACATCTCTATGTTCAATACTTTATCCGAGGCCTAGAAAGGTGCTTCTCAATTATATTGACTGTAGAAATAATAGTGGAAGAGAGAGCTGACTGGATGAAGGATGAAGGTAATGTCACCTCATTCACCTCATTATCCAAAATGACAAGTAAGTTATACATTTTAGATTTTATGATAAGATAGAAAGCCATTGAGCTCAGATTGGAAATAGATGCACCATTCAGTTATAATGGTGCCTTATATATGCTCACACACATGGGATTCCTAAAAAACATATTTTTCTGGTAGACTGGAGAACTGGCTTACTAGTTAATCATACTTGCTGCTCTCCCAGAGAACCGTTTCACTTCTCAGCACCCACATGGCAGCTCCCAACAATCTGTTTTTCCAGTTTCAGGTGACCCAAGGAACACTTCTGGCCTCCACATGGCCCTATATGGGTGAGGCACACAGATATACATGTAGATAAAACATTCATATTCTTTAATAATAAATAAATATTTTAAAAGAATGTCACTGGGATGACAGAACAGCAAATTTTGCAGTACAATGTACTTAAAACACAGATTTAATGTCACTGTTGCCTTTTTAAACAGGTGGGCTGTATTCCTACTGTGAGGCTGTGTAATACTTCTTTTAACTCATTTCTGGTGTCAAATGTTATTCGAGAACAGGACCCAAGAAAATGAATCACATCTCAAACTAGAAATGGTTCAGAATTTTGTTAGAGGAGGGGATCCAAAAGAGTAAGAGTGCAGGATTCTGGTTAAGACCAATTCGTTGTGTGTGCATACCTACCATACCTAGACACCATGCTATTTTGTACATCTACATGATAATCCAAGGCTAAGCCTCATCAGGTAAATTTTCAGTTCACCTCAGTTAAAGGTACTCACATCTGAATAAGGCAAAATTGACATGAAGAAATAGAATTGCTTGATACATGAATATAGAGAGACAAGCTTGGAACTGTGTGACTGGCAGACTTGGGCAGAGTGCTATGATACATCTATAAAAGTATTCACTGTCATAAATATAACATCTGGGTAAATAATGGATAGAATGGATAGAGGTTGGGAAATCCTCTATCTTTCAGTGAGTATATAACGGTCATGAGTGGAGGTAATCCATGGCCATCAGTTGGAAATGAGAAAAGTTTTCTTGAAATCTTGAGAGAATAAGATGTTTGATCTTCATTGTATGATGATTAAGATATTCACTGAATGTACTTTTTAGTGTAGTGAACGGTGGATGGTCAAACTCATTCGAAAGAAGTTCTGATGATAAATGCTTTGAAGCTACAACATGGCTTCGCTTAAGTTCATGTGCAAAATGTAAGAAAGGTGAATGAAATTAAAATGGGCTTCATTTTTAACAAAAAGGAAAATAGATCCTAAAGAGTTTCAAAAAAGAAAAGAAAAAACCTTGCTCAGAAAGAACAAAAAGCATTTGGCCAAACCACCCTTTTTCTTGACCTTGTGTGAGCTATATAAAGACAGTGAAAAGCTAGGCCCATGCCATTATCACTGATCCTCCTCACAGACCTGGAACAAAGAACCTGGGAGGTATTCAGTGTAAGTCATAATCACCATCACTTTAGAGCTATGTAAGGATAGTAAAGCACACCCTGCCTCTACCAGAAAAATGGCTAGCTCTGGCTAGGTGCTCGTGCTGAATAGTTTTATGTCAACTTAACATAGGCTGGAATATCAGAGAAGGGGCCTGTCCTCAGGAAAAAAAAAAACCCTCCATAAGGTCAGGCTGATGGCAAACCTATTGGGCATTCTCTGAATTAATGACTGATGAGTAAAGACCTAGTCCGATCAGGGTGGGACCACCCTTAGGCTTGTAGTCCCTAGTTCTATGAGAATGCGGGCTGAGCACGATATAGGGAACAAGTCAGTAACCACACTTCTCCATGGACTCCGTATGAGCTCCTGCCTCTAGGTTCCTGTCCTATTTCAGTTCATGTCCTGACTTTCTTTGATGGTGAAGAGTCATGTAAAAATCTAAACCAACAAACACTTCCTTGGAAAAGTCGCTTGGACAGTGGTGTTCCGTCGCAACAGTAGAAACAGACTAAGACCGTTTTAAAGGATAAAGGAGCCACAAGACCTGATTTTCTACCAAGACAGATGACAACTCTGAGACTATGATTTACCACTATGATTATGCCTGAAGAAGCACTGGGGTGATGTTGCTTTCATAATTCTTGGCTTGCAGAGTCAGCAGTATAAAATTACATTCTGTGAGAACTACAGACAGTAATCCCTAGGCCTTAATAGCTACCGTGCTGGCTGCACCCAGAAGAGCCGTGACGTCAGGACTACCCAACAACTACCCAGAGGGATTAGAGTACTAGTCCTGCCCGAATGAGTTGTGGAGGCAACATCTTTGTCCTGTTGGGCTCAGAGCATGAACCCTACAATCAAAATGATGACTGTGGACTGTAGGAATGACTGTATGCATTGTATGACTTAGGACATCACTTGGGACCCTTTAATATTGTTATTGATTGTTTCTCTCTTTCAAGTAGTGAAGGTCTGTTCTTTCCAACCTGATTCCACAGGAAAACCATTGAAGAACAGCCTGCCTCAGGATGAATCTTATCTAGAGTCTTACTCCTTTGGGATTTAAATATTATTCAGATGCTACTCTGCTTTTCTGACTTCTGCGTTGACGCTGAAATTAGCCAAAACTTTTGCTATTAAAATGTATGAGTAATAATTGTACATATTTGGGGGCTAGGCAATACCTTAGTGCATATATATAGTGTACAATGATCAAATCAAGAAGGTTATTCCATTTCTTTATCACTATTCTACATTTGTATCATTCAGTTACAGGTTGTTATTAAGTATAGTTATTCCACAGTACTATGAAATGTTAATGCTAATTAGTTTTATTTTTCAGTGTTTGGTACCCAGTTCCCAGTCTCCATTTTTAACCTCCACCATTATTCATCACTATTCTGTTTTAAATCAACTTCCTAGGCTTCTAACAGGTAAGAGCTTTTCTTATGTCTGATTTACTTATTCAGCGCAACTCTTTTTAGATCCATCAACTTTTTGAAACTGAGTTTACTTCTCTTTATACTTAAATTATATCCATTGTGTATGTACACCACATTCCTTCAAATATTAATATGCTGACAGGAATCCCGGTTGGCCTTATTTTTAGCTATTATTAATATGGCCACAATGAGCATGGGAGTACAGTGGCTTAGTATGGTGTATGTGTATCTAAAAGTGGGATAGTTGATTCAATGTATTGCTTACTGTTCTTCATAGTGGCTATCTTAATTATCACTTGTACCTGCAATGTAAAAGCTTCCCTTTGCTTCACCTCTTTACCAGCACATGCTGTGTTTTCTTTTGATAATGGTCATTCTGCTTTAGATGAAATGGTGCCGCATCATCATTTGCCAGTTCTGTCCCTCAAGGCTGAGAGTACTGATCAGTGCTTAATGTACCTCATGCCATTTAAATTTCTTCTTTTGAGAATGTTTACTCAAATAATTTCCTCAATTTCTATTTCGATGTATGGATACATGTGTGTATGCATTTTTGCTTATATGTTGATGCATAAGTGTGGAGGATGCACATGCATATGTATGAAATACGTGAGGGTTCCTGAGACTGATACCAAGTGTCTTTCTTGATTGCTTTCCACCTTATTCATTGAGACAGGCTATCTCAACTGAACACAGAGTTTATTGATATGGCCTGTATAGATAGTTAGCTCATCCCATACATAGTGTGTCCTTTCCTAGATTCTAGGAATCCAGATTCCTATCCTCATGAATGACAAGCAAAATAATTACTAATCTATCTCCCGTACCCTATTTCTCCATTTTTGAGTTAGATTTCTTATTTTTATTATGACATGCTTGTTGTCTGAGACTTGAGTTTTTTGTTTATTTGGGTGGGTTGTTGTTGATTTTTATATTTTCTCAATATTAACCCTTGGACAGGTAAATAAATAGCTGGCAAATATTCTTTCCATTCATTTAATCTTTTTGTACCATTTGTACCTTTAATCTCTTGATTTTTCTAGTTTGCTGTATAAGGCTTCTTCTTTTGTTTTAATCGCATATATATATGGAGCATGGCTATGTATATTTATATATATGACATAAAATAATTATATATATATAATATATGTATGTATATGTGAGCTTTTAGGTTTTCTTTTTAAAAATCTACCTATATCAATATTTCAAAGTGTTACCCTTTCTAGTCATTTCAAAATTTTAGATAAAATTCAATATTTCATGAGACTTATAGAATAAATCTGTTATAGATGGAACATTCTCAGCATATACACAGCTATGTATACACACCAACATCTTATATCATACTGAGCAGAGAAAGCAAGAAAGCATTTCCTTGTATATCAGATATAATACTCAGCTATCTTTTCTTTTTTGTTCTAATATTATTCTTAATAAAGATACTCTGTATTTAGACAATGAAATACTTTATCCTGAAAGCTGTCTTTTCTTTCATATTTCATTCTGATGGCTACTTTCCTGCCTAAGAGTCAATGAAAAAACATATACTACTTAATGACTGTGTGAAATGTTATACTGGAAAACACAGAAAAGAGGAAAGATTTTCCATTTTAACAGAAGAATTAGTATTATTAAAATGTAGCTTCTACCCAAAGAGGGTTAAATTGTTCATGTATCTCACCTAAATATTAATGTCCTGTTTCATCGGACTAAAAGTGATATTGTTTTTTATTTCTTGTGACATCAAAAAAACTTCTCATGTAACTAATGCCAAATAATTAAAGAACAATGCTAATCTGGCGGATATACTACAGATATATGGATAAGCAATCGAGCACGGTTCTGAGATAAAAATAATTAAAGGAAACTTAAATCCCCTTAACATACTGAGTAGACTAAAGAAATAGAGATACCAGAAATCAAGTTACAAATCTATGAGCAATTGATTCTCAAAAAGCATACTGAAGGAAGTGAAGGGGTTTGCAGCCCATAGGAAGAACAACAATATCAGCCAACCAAACCCTACAGAGTTCCCAGGGACTAAACCACCAACCAAAGAGTACACATGGAGGGACCCATGGCTGCAGCTACATACGTAGCAGAGGACGGCATTGTCTGATGTCAATGGGAGGAGAGCCCCTTGGTCCTGGGAAGGCCCCAGTGTAGGGAAGTATCAGGGCAGGGAGACAGGAGTGCTTGGGTGAGTGGGAGAGCATGCTTAGAGGAGCAAGGGGAGGGGGGATGGAATAGGGGATTCCAGAGGTTAAACCAGGAAACATATGAAATGTAAGTAAATAAAATATCCATTTAAAATAAAATTATCCATTTATTTAATAATAAATTTAAAATATGACATTTAAAAAAATACTGTATTAAAATGCTCACGATATTATAAACCCTTATTTTTGTTATGGTTTTATAGTCAGATGTGGCAATTTACTTTAGTGGGTGAAATATCAAATTAGACAGCATATTTTCATAATTGAACAGATCCCACAGTTCCCTGCACCCAAATCCCATGGGGGAGAAACCTGGACCCTCAGAAGTGCAGACAATCCTGAGAACTCAGAGGAGACAACAACTTTCTGCCTACATTCCTGACCCAAGAAGAAATTGCCTAGGGCCATCTGTGCCCTCTGGGCACAGGGAACTAGAAGAGTCAGGGGCAGGACCCTTTGGGTTTCTGCCTGTGCCCAGAGTTGAAAGCCAGTTGCCAGGAGTACCTACATACCTGAGAGCAGAGGTAAGACAAACTTTTCTATGCCAAGCAATCCCGTTGGAGGCTTCAGGTCAAACAAACCCAGGAGCAGGTCCCTGTTGCCATATCCAGCTGAAAGAAAGCAGGTCTACAGGAGTGCTGACACACAGGCCTACAGGAGGGTCAAGCCACTTTCAGAGACAGCAAGACAAGTTAACACGAGAGACACCCAGATGGCAAGAGGCAAGCACAGGAACCTAAGCAATAGAAATTGCGTGGCATCATCAGAACCCAGTTCTCTGAAAAAAGCAAATACTGGGTATCTAAACACACTGGAAAAGCAAGAATTTGATTTAAAGTCATATTTTATGATGATGATGGAGGACTTTAAGGACATAAAAAACTCCCTTAAAGACATGCAGGACAGTACAAGTAAACAAGTAGAAGCCCTTAAAGAGGAAACACAAAAATCTCTTAAAGAATTACAGGAAAATGAATTGAACAGAACCATCCAGGATTTAAAAAAATGGAAATAGAAACAATAAAGAAAGCACAAAGGGAGAGATCAGGAGTCATACCTCCAACAGAATACAAGACATAGAAGAGAGAATCTCAGGAGCAGAAGATACCATAGAAAACATTGACACAACTGTGAAAGATAATGTAAAATACAAAATCCTCCTAGTCCAAAACATCCAGTAAATACAGGACACAAGGAGAAGATCAAACCTAAGGATAATGTGTATAGAAGAAAGTGAAGACTCCAAACTTAAAAGGTCAGTAAATGTCTTCAACAAAATTATAGGAGAAACCTTCCCTAACCTAAAGAAAGAGTTGCCCATAAACATACAAGAAGTCTACAGAACTCCATATAGATTGGACCAGAAAAGAAATTCCTCCTGTCACATAATAGTCATAACACCAAATGCACAAAACAAAGAAAGAATATTAAAAGCAGTAAGGGAGAAAGGTCAAATAACATATGAAGGCAGACCTATCAAAATTACACCAGACTTCTCACCAGAGACTATGAGAGCCAGAAGATCCTGGACAGATGTCACACAGACCCTAAGAGAGCACAAATGCCAGCCCAGGCTACTGTATCCAGCAAAACTCTCAATTAACGTAGATGGAGAAATCAAGATATTTCATGAAAAATCAAATTACACAATATCTTTCTACAAAACCAGCCCTACAAAGGATAATGAATGGAAAACTCCAACACAAAAAGGGAAACTGCACCTAGAAAAAGCAAGAAAGTAATATACTTGCAATAAAACCAAAAGAAGAGAGACACACAAACATAATTCCACCTCTAACAACAAAAATAACAAGAAACAACAATCACTGTTCCTTAATAAATCTTAACATCAATGGACTCATTCCCCAATAAAAAGACAGAATAACAGACTGGATACCTAAAGAGGACCCAGCATTTTGCTGCATACAGGAAACACACTTCAGAGACAAAAACAGACACTACCTCAGAGTAAATGGCTGGAAAACAACTTTCCAAGCAAATGGTCCAAAGGAACAAGCTGGAGTATCCATTCTAATATCGAATGAAATCAACTTTCAACCAAAAGTCATCAAAAACAATAAGGAAGGACACATCACACTCATCAAAAGAATAATCCACCAAAATGAACTCTCAATTCTAAATAACTATGCTCCAAATGCAAGGGCAACTATAGTAGGAGAATTCAACACCCCACTCTCATCAATGGACAGATCATGGAAACCTAAAATAAACAGAGACATAGAGAAACTAACAGAAGTTATGAAACAGGTAGACTTAACAGATATCTACAGAACATTCCATCCTGAAACAAAAGAATATAACTTCTTCTCAGTACCTCATGGTACCTTCTTCAAAATTGACCACATGTTCTGTCACAAAACAGCCCTCAACAGATACAGGAAGATAGAAATAATCCCATGCATCCTATCAGATCACCATGGACTAAGGCTGGTCTTCAATAACAACAAAAATGACAGAAAACCCACATATACCCGGAAGTTGAAAAACACTCTACTCAATGATAATTTGGTCAAGGAAGGAAAAAATGAAAGAAATTAAAAATTTCTTATAATTTAATGAAAATGAAGGTACAACATACCCAAGGTTATGAAAGCAGTGCTAAGAGGAAAACTCATAGCTCTGAGTGCCTCCAAAAAAAAAAAAAAAAAAAAAGGAGAGAGAAAAAAAAAAGGAGAGAGAGCATACATTAGTAGCTTGACAATACACCTAAATGCTCTAGAACAAAAAGAAGAAAATACACCCAAGAAGAGTAGAAGGCAGCAGATAATCAAACTCAGGGCTGAAATCAACCAAGTAGAATCAAAAAGGACTATACAAAGAATCAACAAAACCAGGAGCTTGTTCTTTGAGAAAATCAACGATCGATAAACCCTTAGCAAGACTAACCAGAGGGCATAGAGAGTATATCCAAATTAACAAAATCAGAAATGACATGGGAGACATAACAACAGAATCTGAGGAATTTCAAAATATCATCACATCCTACTACAAAAGCCTATATTCAACAAAACTGGAAAATCTGGAGGAAATGAACAACTTTCTAGAAAAATACGAGGTAGCAAAGTTAAGTCAGGATTAGATAAACCATCTAAACAACCTTCTAACTCCTAAAAAAATAGAAGCAGTTATTAAAAGTCACCCAAGCAAAAATAGCCCAGGACCAGATAGGTTTAGTTCAGAATTCTATCAGACCTTCATAGAAGACATGATACAAATACTGTACAAACTATTCCACAAAATAGAAACAGAGAGAGCAGTACCAAATTCCTTCTATGAAGCCACAATTACACTTATACCTAAACCACACAAAGACGCAACAAAGAAAGAGAACATCAGACCAATTCCCCTTATGAATATTGATGAAAAATACTCAATAAGATTTTCGCGAACCAAATCCAAGAACACATCAAAATGATCATCTAACATTAGAAGTAGGCTTTATCAGATGGATGCAGGGATAGTTCAATATATGGACATCTAGTAATGTAATCCACTATATAAACAAACTCAAAGAAAAACAAAAACACATGATCTTATTAGATGCTGAGAAAGCATTAGACAAAATTCAACACCCTTCATGGTAAAAGTCCTAGAAAAATCAGGAATTCAAGGCCCATACCTAAACATACTAAAAGCAATAAACAGCAAGCCAGTGGCTAACATTAAACTAAATGGAGAGAAATTTGAAGCAATCCCACTAAAATCAGGGACTAGACAAGGCTCTCTCCCTACTTATTCAATATAGTACTTGAAGTCCTTCCTTTCAGAAAATGAAAGGAAGTCAAAGGGATACAAATTGAAAAAGAAGAAGTCAAAATATCACTATTTGCAGATGATATGATAGTAAACTTAAGTGACCAAAAATGCCACCAGAGAACTACTAAGCCTGATAAACAACTTCAGCAAAGTGGTTGGGTATAAAATTAACTCAAACAAATCAGTAGCCTGCCTCCATTCAAAGGATAAAGAGGCTAAGAAAGAAATTAGGGAAATGACACCTTTCATAGTAGTCCCAAATAAAATAAAATACCTAGGTGTGACTCTAACCAAGAAAGTGAAAGATCTGTATGACCAGAACTTCAGTCTCTAAAAAAAGAAATTGAAGAAGACATCAGAAAATGGAAAGATCTCCCATGCTGATGGATTGGAAAGATTAATATATTAAAAAATGGCAATTTTGCAAAACCAATCTACAGGTTCAATGCAATTCCCATCAAAATACCAACTCAATTCTTCACAGAGTTAGAAAGAACAATTTGCAAATTCATTTGGAATAACAAAAATCCCAGGATATGGAAAACTATCCTCAACAATAAAAGAACTTCTGGGAGAATCCCCATCCCTGACCTAAAACAGTATTATAGAGCAATAGTGATAAAAACTGTATGGTATTGGTATAGAGAAAGTCAGGTAAATCAGTAGAATAGAATTGAAGACCCATAAATGAACTCACACACATATGGTCACTTGATCTTTGACAAAGGAGCTAAAACCATCCAATGGAAAAAAAGATAGCATTTTCAACAAATGGTGCTGGTTCAACTGGAAGTCAGCATGTGGAAGAATGCAAATCGATCCACTCTCTGTGCCCTGGGCAAAGGTTAAGTCTAAGTGGATCAAGGACCTCCACATCAAACCAGGTTACTCAAACTAATAGAAGAAAAAGTAGGGAAGAATCTCGGTCACATGGGCACTGGGGAAAATTTCCTGAGTAAAACACCAATGATTTATGCGCTAAGATCAAGAATTGACAAATGAGGGGTTGGGGATTGAGCTCAGTGGTAGAGCGCTTGCCTAGCAAGCACAAGGCCCTGGGTTCGGTCCCTAGCTCTGAACAAAAAAAAAAAAAAAAGAAAAAAGAAAGAAAGAAAGAAAAAAAGAAAAAAAAGAATTGACAAGTGAGACCTCATAAACCTGCAAAGCTTCTATAAGGCAAAGGACTTTGTCATTAGAACAAAATGGCAACCAACAGATTGGGAAGAGATCTTTACCAATCCTACATCATGGAGGGCTAATGTGTAAATTATGCAAAGAACTGAAGAAGTTAGTCTCCAGAGAGCCAATTAACCCTATTTTAAATGGGTACAGAGCCAAACAAAGAATTCTCAACTGAGGAATATCAAATGTCTGATAAGTACCTAAAGAAATGCTCAAAATCATTAGTCATCAAGAAAATGCAAATCAAAACAACCCTGAGATTCCACCTCACACCAGTCAGAATGGCTAAGATCAAAAACTCAGGTGATGATAGATGCTGGCAAAGATGTGGAGAAAGAGGAACACTCCTCCATTGTTGGTGGGATTGCAAACTGGTTCAGCCACTCTGAAAATCAGTCTGGAGGTTCTTCAGAAAATTGGCCATTGCATTACCTGAGGACCCAGCTATATCTCTCATGGGCTTATACCAAAAAGATGCTCCAACATATAACAAAGACACATGCTCCACTATGTTCATAGCAGCCTTATTTATAATAGCCAGAAGTTAGAGAGAACCCAGATGCCCTTCAACAGAGGAATGGATACAGAAAATATGGTACATCTACACAATGGAGTACTACTCCGCTGTCACAATGACTTCGTGAAATTCATAGGCAAATGGATAGAACTAGAAATTATCATCCTGAGTGCAGTAACCCAGTAGCAACACACACACAAACACACACACACACACACACACACACACACACACACACACACATATGGTATGCATTCACTGATAAGTGGATATTAGCCCAAAAGCTCAAATTATCCAAGATACAATCCACAGACCACATGTACCTCAAGAAGAAGGACAACCAAAGTGTGGATGCTTCAGACCTTCTGAAAAGGAAGAACATAAATATTCATAGGAAGGGATATGGAGGCAAAGTTTGGAGCAGAGACTGAAGGAACAGCCATTCACAGCTTGCCGCATATACCCATACAGCCTACAAATATATATATATATATATATATATATACACACGTACATACATATAGGCGTGTATATACATATATGTATGTATATAAGTATATATATATGTATATATATATATGTATATATATATATATATATATATATAGCCACAAAAACTAGATAAGATTGATGAAACTAAGAAGTGCATGCTGACAAGAACAGAATATAGATGTCTCCTGAGATTCATAGTCAAAGCAAGTCAAATACAGAGGTGAATGCTAGCAGGAAACCATTGAACTGAGAATAGGATCCCCATTGGAGGAATTTAGAGAAAGAATTAAAAGAGCTGAATGGGGCTTGCAACCCCATAAGCAAAAAAATGTCAACCAACTAGAGCTCCCAGGGACTAAACCACTACCCCAAAACAATATATGGACTGACCAGTGGCTCTAGCTGCATGTGTAGGAGAGGATGGCTTTGTTTGGCACCAATGGAGGGAAAAGCCCTTGGTCCTACCAAGGCTATATTCCCCAGTGTAGGGTAATATCAGGGGTTGGGGGGGTGGGAATGATTCAAATTGGGAGGGGACCACCCTTGTAGAAGAAGGGCAGGGGGAGAGGATAGGAGGTTTATGTCCAGGAAACCCAGAAAGGGAATAACATTTGAAATGTAAATAAAAATATCCAATAAAAGAAAAAAACAGCCTATTTTAAAGTAGAAAATAAACAGGACTTAAATTTGGAAAATAAATAAATAAATAAATAAATAAATAAATAAATAAATAAATAAATAAACCAAACATATTGTAGGAAGAATAAACTCCTCAATGAATAGTTCTGTACACTGAATATACATATATAATTAATACTCAATCCCTACCTTTTATTCTATATGAAAACTACAAGACAGACTAAGGACCTAGCTATAAGACCTATACCAACATATTCTTTTTGGAAATACAGATTGGGAACACCAAGAAAGCAAATATTGTAAAATTTAAAACTGGTACAAAATGACAAAAACCAAATGTAAGTATTTGGGCTAGAACAGTGTTTGTCACAATGGGACTTGACCCACAGTTAATATTTTTCATTGATTAAAACTTGTTTATACAAATACTGTCATAAGCACAGAACAGTGTGATTAAATTTTATAGTATCTTTTAGAAAATCAAAACAAGAATTATATAAACCAATATAAAATATCTTGAATTTTTTTTTAATATCTCCCAGAGTTAACAGAATTTCCCAACTGGAGTGAAATCCCATTGGTTAGATGTCTGTTTGCAAACGTAATACATCAAGAGGTTGTGTTGGGATCACCCTAATTTGAAACAGGAGTTAAAGTCAGTTGTGAGCCGCCATGTGGGAGGTGGAAATTGAACCCAGGTCTTCTGATTGAGTCATTTCTTCAGCTCCTGAAGTCATGTCTTTATTGATGATGCAAGAGCATCACAGAGTCACACATTGTGGAAATATCGGAACTGGGGGATGTTGAATAAACCACAGAGATTGTTAGCTGCCTTCATTTTGGCTTCCCACAGAATCTGAAGAGGGAATGCTATATGCTGCAGAGAAGACTAAAACAGTGTTCAGTAATTTGCCATTCTTTTCCTCCAGCAATACCTTTATTCTGCTATAACATCAGAGAGATATGAGTTAGTCCTTTGCCATACAGCCAGTTCCTCAGTCCCTATGAGCTCACATCTCCACTCCTGAGGTCTTTTTGGTTACTTATCTTTTTTTTTTATTTTTTTATTTATTTTTTTACATTCTTTTTTTTTATTAACTTGAGTATTTCTTATATACATTTCGAGTGTTATTCCCTTTCCCGGTTTCCGGGCAAACATCCCCCTCCCCCCTCCCCTTCCTTATGGGTGTTCCCCTCCCAACCCTCCCCCCATTGCCGCCCTCCCCCCATAGACTAGTTCACTGGGGGTTCAGTCTTAGCAGGACCCAGGGCTTCCCCTTCCACTGGTGCTCTTACTAGGATATTCATTGCTACCTATGGGGTCAGAGTCCAGGGTCAGTCCATGTATAGTCTTTAGGTAGTGGCTTAGTCCCTGGAAGCTCTGGTTGCTTGGCATTGTTGTACTTTTGGGGTCTTGAGCCCCTTCAAGCTCTTCCAGTTCTTTCTCTGATTCCTTCAATAGGGGACCTATTCTCAGTTCAGTGGTTTGCTGCTGGCATTCGCCTCTATATTTGCTGTATTCTGGCTGTGTCTCTCAGGAGCGATCTACATCCGGCTCCTGTCGGTCTGCACTTCTTTGCTTCATCCATCTTGTCTAATTGGGTGGCTGTATATGTATGGGCCACATGTGGGGCAGGCTCTGAATGGGTGTTCCTTCAGTCTCTGTTTTAATCTTTGCCTCTCCCTTCCCTGCCAAGGGTATTCTTTTTCCTCATTTAAAGAAGGAGTGAAGCATTCACATTTTGATCATCCGTCTTGAGTTTCTTTTGTTCTAGGGATCTGGGGTAATTCAAGCATTTGGGCTAATAGCCACTTATCAATGAGTGCATACCATGTATGTCTTTCTGTGATTGGGTTAGCTCACTCAGGATGATATTTTCCAGTTCCAACCATTTGCCTACGAATTTCATAAACTCGTTGTTTTTGATAGCTGAGTAATATTCCATTGTGTAGATGTACCACATTTTCTGTATCCATTCCTCTGTTGAAGGGCATCTGGGTTCTTTCCATTTTCTGGCTATTATAAATAAGGCTGCGATGAACATAGTGGAGCACGTGTCTCTTTTATATGTTGAGGCATCTTTTGGGTATATGCCCAAGAGAGGTATAGCTGGATCCTCAGGCAGTTCAATGTCCAATTTTCTGAGGAACCTCCAGACTGATTTCCAGAATGGTTTTACCAGTCTGCAATCCCACCAACAATGGAGGAGTGTTCCTCTTTCTCCACATCCTTGCCAGCATCTGCTGTCACCTGAGTTTTTGATCTTAGCCAATCGCACTGGTGTGAGGTGAAATCTCAGGGTTGTTTTGATTTGCATTTCCCTTATGACTAAAGATGTTGAACATTTCTTTAGGTGTTTCTCAGCCATTCGGCATTCCTCAGCTGTGAATTCTTTGTTTAGCTCTGAACCCCATTTTTTAATAGGGTTATTTGTTTCCCTGCGGTCTAACTTCTTGAGTTCTTTGTATATTTTGGATATAAGGCCTCTATCTGTTGTAGGATTGGTAAAGATCTTTTCCCAATCTGTTGGTTGCCGTTTTGTCCTAACCACAGTGTCCTTTGCCTTACAGAAGCTTTGCAGTTTTATGAGATCCCATTTGTCGATTCTTGATCTTAGAGCATAAGCCATTGGTGTTTTGTTCAGGAAATTTTTTCCAGTGCCCATGTGTTCCAGATGCTTCCCTAGTTTTTCTTCTATTAGTTTGAGTGTGTCTGGTTTGATGTGGAGGTCCTTGATCCACTTGGACTTAAGCTTTGTACAGGGTGATAAGCATGGATCGATCTGCATTCTTCTACATGTTGCCCTCCAGTTGAACCAGCACCATTTGCTGAAAATGCTATCTTTTTTCCATTGGATGGTTTTGGCTCCTTTGTCAAAAATCAAGTGACCATAGGTGTGGGGGTTCATTTCTGGGTCTTCAATTCTATTCCATTGGTCTATCTGTCTGTCTCTGTACCAATACCATGCAGTTTTTATCACTATTGCTCTGTAATACTGCTTGAGTTCAGGGATAGTGATTCCCCCTGAAGTCCTTTTATTGTTGAGGATAGCTTTAGCTATCCTGGGTTTTTTGTTATTCCAGATGAATTTGCAAATTGTTCTGTCTAACTCTTTGAAGAATTGGATTGGTATTTTGATGGGGATTGCATTGAATCTGTAGATTGCTTTTGGTAAAATGGCCATTTTTACTATATTAATCCTGCCAATCCATGAGCATGGGAGATCTTTCCATCTTCTGAGGTCTTCTTCAATTTCTTTCCTCAGTGTCTTGAAGTTCTTATTGGACAGATCTTTTACTTGCTTGGTTAAAGTCACACCGAGGTACTTTATATTATTTGGGTCTATTATGAAGGGTGTCGTTTCCCTAATTTCTTTCTCGGCTTGTTTCTCTTTTGTATAGAGGAAGGCAACTGATTTATTTGAGTTAATTTTATACCCAGCCACTTTGCTGAAGTTGTTTATCATCTTTAGTAGTTCTCTGGTGGAACTTTTGGGATCACTTAAATATACTATCATGTCATCTGCAAATAGTGATATTTTGACCTCTTCTTTTCCGATCTGTATCCCTTTGATCTCCTTTTGTTGTCTGATTGCTCTGGCTAGAACTTCAAGAACTATATTGAATAAGTAGGGAGAGAGTGGGCAGCCTTGTCTAGTCCCTGATTTTAGTGGGATTGCTTCAAGTTTCTCTCCATTTAGTTTAATGTTAGCAACTGGTTTGCTGTATATGGCTTTTACTATGTTTAGGTATGGGCCTTGAATTCCTATTCTTTCCAGGACTTTTATCATGAAGGGGTGTTGAATTTTGTCAAATGCTTTCTCAGCATCTAATGAAATGATCATGTGGTTCTGTTCTTTCAGTTTGTTTATATGATGGATCACGTTGATGGTTTTCCGTATATTAAACCATCCCTGCATGCCTGGGATGAAGCCTACTTGATCATGGTGGATGATTGTTTTGATGTGCTCTTGAATTTGGTTTGCCAGAATTTTATTGAGTATTTTTGCGTCGATATTCATAAGGGAAATTGGTCTGAAGTTCTCTTTCTTTGTTGTGTCTTTGTGTGGTTTAGGTATAAGAGTAATTGTGGCTTCGTAGAAGGAATTCGGTAGGGCTCCATCTGTTTCAATTTTGTGGAATAGTTTGGATAATATTGGTATGAGGTCTTCTATGAAGGTTTGATAGAATTCTGCACTAAACCCATCTGGACCTGGGCTCTTTTTGGTTGGGAGACCTTTAATGACTGCTTCTATTTCCTTAGGAGTTATGGGGTTGTTTAACTGGTTTATCTGTTCCTGATTTAACTTCGATACCTGGTATCTGTCTAGGAAATTGTCCATTTCCTGAAGATTTTCAAATTTTGTTGAATATAGGTTTTTATAGTAAGATCTGATGATTTTTTGAATTTCCTCCGAATCTGTAGTTATGTCTCCCTTTTCATTTCTGATTTTGTTAATTTGGACACACTCGCTGTGTCCTCTCGTTAGTCTGGCTAAGGGTTTATCTATCTTGTTGATTTATCTTTATCCTTCCTTTCATTGCACTGTTCTTCAATCTAGACTCCTCCGTCTTCTCCAATAAGATCCAACAATGAATCATACAGTTTTCATAGTGATAAACTTCATTTTCACAAACTCATCATTGCTGTCACCCAGTTTGTCTAATTAAGTAATTTGTTGAGGTAAACAGGATATTTGACCCCACAGAAGTTGTAATAGATGGAATCAAAAGTCAAAAATAATCATTAACCTGTCCCATGCAAGGTGTGAAACAGTATGTTTAGAAACAAATGTTGCTATAAAATGGCTCTTTACAAATATCTTGGAAACATGTTCTTTAGGCATGTATCAAATAAGGAGATAGAATAGAACGATGAGGTGAGAGAGGACAATCCAGCCATTATGGTATGAGGGAAGGGCTGTAAGTTCCCAACATGCTAGAGCTACTTAACATTATAGAATGTAATATGTATAACACGTATGTCCAAAACAATGAATGCAATCTTAAACGCAACTCAAATGTGATAAAATATATATTCATATTGAGAGTACTAGAAAACTAGGTATAACCGTATATATTTACTTAATCACATCTATTGCTGTTAGGAAATCTATAGCTGATTTTTCCACCTATACAGTGCTCATTTCCTATAGAGAGATTCGCACACCCACATGGCGGCTCACAACTGACTTTAACCCCTATTGCAGGGGATCTGACCACTTCACACAGTCACACATGCAGGCACGACACCAAAGTATGAAAAGTACAAATAAATTAATTACTTTTTCAAAAGATACTACTTCAGAGTAGAGGCTTCCCACAAAACCTCTTGAAATTTTACGTTTGCAAACAGGCATCTAAAAAAATGGGATTTCACTATGGTTGAGAAAATTTGGTTAACTCTGGGAGATATTTTAAAAAATGTATTCTGTTTATACATTCATAGTTCTATTGGTTTTTCTAAAATTCTCGAAATATTCAAAGGACAGACTTAAAACTACTATTATAGAAAGCTCCTGCACTTACCATAATTCAAGGGGAAGGTTTGAATCACTGTTATTATCAGGTGTTAGGCCTAACTATTCACAGAAACCTGACCTTCTGTGTATAACAAGAATAGTTTTGGTTCAAAATGTGCTTCTAAATGTAACTTCTGCCAATGGCAAAAGAGCTAAATAATACTTAATCTGGAAAAAAATACATGTGGTGCATAATACAGATTTTATAATAACTCTAATTATACTAACGTAGAGAATATATACAGTTATAGAATAACCACCACAGGACCATTAGCATGTGTAAGTCTTGAGAAAACATATCATGCACTACACCCAAGCTGTTTGAAAAAAAAGGCTAAAATCCTGAATTATGAATAATGAGAATAACACCAATATAAAAAATCAATTGTGCATAAACTATATAATGGAAAGGGGGAAAGTGACTATTCACATAATACCAGAAAGTACTGTCATGTAGGCTACTAAATGAAATAGATGCCTGTGCTGCCTTGCTACAGGATGGAAATCTTAATGTGTGCAATTCCTAATGGATCTAGGAAGCAGATCATGAAAGCAGAGGACAGGGGAATAAGATAATTTCATCCCCATCACCTTTCTTAACGCTCGAGAAGCATGCTATGGGATTCTGGTATGAGGATAGTAATATCTAATATGTGGCTAGTCAGATACCTTAGTTGTCTTCATCATTGCTGTTTCATACATAGTTCTAGGGTCATTCCTAGTAGAATCCACTTTCCTTGACTGTAGTGTCTCAGTTGGAACAGCAAATTATACAGTCTCTCCTCCAGCAAGCCATCCAATGGATGTCTGAATTCCCTTCAGAGTATTCTCATATTAAAAGGAATGGATCACTTTGTTATCTGTTGCTGTCATTGTTATTATTTAATGCCAGGAAAACAGCACTGGGTTGTTGCAGACAGAAATCAATAACAGACAATGTTATAAGCCTTCAGAAGAGAAAATAAAACCTCATTGTGGAGAATCGACTTTATGAGTGAGTAGCATTTTATGTTCACTGAAGACATAGTCGGCTGCCTCGTTCCGTGGAAGTAGTGAGGCTCTGGCTTCCTGTTTAGTTAGAATTAAAGCAAAATTCATACCGTTAGGATTCAAAATGTCCACCAGAACTTTATACCCCTATCCTTCATTCTCTGCCTGCATAATATAAAGGAAAAATTAATTTCCACATGTTGAACACACAAACTTGTATTAGAAAGTCACTAAATATTATGCTTCCTGCTTGTCACTATGGGATACAAAAGACCATAAACATTGCATATTGTACTTAATGAAACAATGTTTAAAGATAACATATACTAAGTATCAATAATATTTCTATTCCTCTTATGATAATTGTCTTGTCGTAATTTCTCTTGATAACATAAAACTCCAACACTGAAGTAAATTTAAAAGGGCAGGGTTGATTTCAGTTCAAGACTCTCAGGTTATACCCCTTAGTGAAGGAAGTCAGAGAAGGGACTTCAAAGCAGGAATATAGAGGCAGGAAATGATGGCAAGGAGTCATTGAGGAATGTTGCTTACTGCCTTGCTCATATAGTTCAGAACCAGCTTTCTAAGGGTAACACTGCCTCCAGTATATTAGGCCTCTCCTCAGTGTTAGTCGATAAAATGCACCATAGATTTCTCTATAGACTAATCGTATGGAGGAATTTTCTTAATTAAGAATTTCCCTTCTCAGATATTTCTAGGTTTTTACCACATTGACACAAACTAGCCATGGTATAAATTGTAAGTGCATAGTAAAAGGAGAGCTTTGGATGATAATGTTGGAACTTGCATGTAAAAAGACTCTGAAAGTTTAAAAATGTGGAAAGAAACAGTGTAGGGAAAATCATCTATAGTAGGCATTAGGGAGTAAACTGATGCTTGCTTTAATTTAATTAATTTTGCTCATTTACTCTGTGTATGTATCCATGGTGTGTTCTTGTATGTGGCCTGGTGTCACACAGGTCAAAGGACAGTTTGCTAGAATTGGTTCTTTCCTTCCATGTGAGCCTTGAGGCAAGTGCATTTTACCCACTGAGCTGTCTCATTGGCCCGGAATTTTAAAAGGTGTGAAAAAAACTTTGAAAAAGACATAAAGAAGCCCTATGCCTCATGCTCTAGAAAATTGTCATGGTCATGATGAATTCATGCTAGGAATACTAAAATCCATCAAACATCTATCAACTCTATTTTAGTAACAATGTTTTATGATACATTGAGTCCATGTAGGCACAATAAAAGATGTTACAAAAATATATAAATTCAACTTTGTCCATAGTTGGAGAAATTAAACCAACTCTACTGAATAATATGCAAAATGATAAGAATTGCCCTAACATATGATCAGTGGATCTGAAAGCATTCTTTTTTTGTTCGCTATAAACAAACAAAGAAACATTTATTTAAATTCTAGGATCAAATCTTACAGTTCTTGTGTTTCTACTGTCCAGCATTGAGTTTGGAAATGACAGCTTTGAGATTCAAATGTTAAATCATTTTGAAGAACACAAGTATTATTAAATATTGCCTTTTAATCTCTCTCTCTCTCTCTCTCTCTCTCTCTCTCTCTCTCTCACACACACACACACACACACACACACACACACACACACACACACACTTGCTATCAACAGTGAAGAACCTCAAGTAAACCTACAAACCTGCCTTTGTCCAGCCACTCCCATCAGTTACCTTGGTTAGTTAGCATTCAAGCCTTCTTCCCTAGATCTCTGAACTGTTATTTTCTTGGCAGTAGCTACTTGGGCACAGGTAGGCACGCTTTTCTTCTGTTGGTCTGTCTTTTGACTCTGATAACTGCAAGGCTAGAATAATTTCTTTTATTGCATCACCATCGCGCACTCTTAATCAGCATTTAATGAAAACAATAGTTTATTACAGAAGTGTCTGAATCCGTTTCTCACAGCTGAAGGCAAATAATGGTCACAAAAAACCGCATTCCTAAGAACCTACTAAACAGCTTGAAATAATACGAAAAATAAATATATGAAAATGTTTTGAATAAAAAAGTAATGGAAAATGGATTCTAAATAAATGGGCAAGGCATCAAATCACTGCCTACACAACAATGGCTAAAATACTGAATTCTTACTTTTAACGGTATTCCGAAAACCAGAAGACAATTAGGAAGTAATGAAGACACGGCTAAAATAGCTATTGATGTAAGGCTGGTAAGAAAACACTTGGAACAACTGAACGTTTACAAATTAGGAGTCCCCTGCTAGATTTATTGAACACGGTACAATGGGATAAACTAGAGGAAATAATTGGATGGATTTCTGAAAGTGAAATTTTATAGCCAAGGGAGAACAGACTGTTAGAGCAGTTTTGAAACAGGATTGCCAGGCATGTTTATACTAAAGTCATATAGCGAGTTCTACTCCTATATGCAATTATTAAAGAAATGGAAAACCTCCACATATAAGACCCGCCCTATAAACTTTTCTCATAGCCATTCTTTGTCTAAAGTCACTTGGTCTTAGACCCACACACTGACCAATAGTTTTCTGATGTCGCAAGTCTAACTTACTCCAGGTTTCTAGCTCTTTCCATGAATGTCAGTGTAGCTTAATTCAATGACTTCCCATCATTGACCATGTAAGATAGATACCGTGAAGCAGGTAGAGCTGTATGCAGTATGAGCACAGGCACTTCTGCATGTCTAGCTGGGACAAGAGCAGTTGTTATTTACATTAGCCTCCAGGGAAGTGCTCTAAGTCGTCCTGCTGTCTTTTCAGGTTTCTTGTTTCAGATTACTGATACATTGCTTTTTCCTAAAAAAGTGTGTTTTATTAAAAGGAAGTTACATAATTTTGTGGTGTAATGTGATATTTTGTGACATGTATGAAACGTTTATTTTTGTCTTTGACAAATCTTCATATTGGTCTCTCTTTATGCCAGCATCATGCTGCTTTGATAAATGTATTTTCATTGGTTATTTTATTTATTTACATTTCTAATGTTGTCCCCCCTCCTCCCCTGCTTCTATGAGCTTGCTACACCACGCACCCACCTGCCCATTTTCATCTTACCTCCCTGGCATCCCCCCATGCTGGGCCATTGAGCATCCACAGAACCAAAAGGCTCTGCCAGAACCTGACCAATACAGATGCAGATGCATCCAATCATCATACTGAGGAAGAGTTAGGGGAAGGAGCTGAAGGGGATTCTAACCCCATAGGAAGAACAACAATCAATAATATCAACTAACCTAACATCCCCCAACCCTCAGCTCCCAGGGACTAAACCACCAACCAAAGAGTATATGTAGAGGGACCCATTCTCCAACTGCATATGTAGCAGAGGATTGCCTTATCTGGTATCAATGGGATGGAAGGCCTTTAGTCCTGTTGAGGCTTGACAGTCATACATTTTTAAAGAGCTAATCTACTTTTTCTTTCTATGAGTATTATGTGTGTATGAGGAGTGCTGTCATGGCCCAGGATATTGTACTCACATGTGGGACTCCATCTAATATCCTTTCCATGCTTTTCCCCTTCTCACAAATCTCCCTAAGTTCTCTGTTATGTGTTTACCCTCTTATCGCATCCCTACTCTTCATGTACCAGACTTTGTCATTCATTTATCATAGGTATTTTAGACAGCAGCACACGTGTCTTGGTTTTATGTTTTAAATGACCAACACCAGGTGCTAGGACACCCACTTGTCACAACAGGATTTTTCTAGGAAAAAGTCCAAATCTATTCATAAAAGTTTCTGAATATGAAAAATGAGCAGGATGTCAAAGAGACTATTTAAGAAAGAAGACTTTCATGCTGAAGTTATGAAAACAGCTAATATTAAATGATAGTTTTACTTGGAAAATTGAATAGTAGTGTATTTGAATACATATAAGTCCCACATAGAACTAGAAATAGCACTATGGGGCTATGTGTGAAGCTTGCTTACTTCCTTTCCCTTATTCCTTCCTTCCTTTCTATTGTTTCTTTCTTCCTGATTTGTGTCCTCCAGGTTTGTTTATGTCCTTTGTATATAAGAAATCCCACTTGTAAACTAGAAGATAAATATGTGTGTATGTGTCTGCAAATGCATGCTTGCAAGCACATACCCATATGTGTATGTGTGTGCATGCATATGTGTATGTTTGCACTTATATAGCTTTTCTTTCACAGGTAATTTTCATGTAGCAGATAATCAAGGTAGAAATTGTGATGTATTTTTGCACTGTGGACAACATAGACAGTAAAAATTCAGAAACTTTACTCTTTCCCATCTATAATTTGCATTTATTCCATGTTTTGCTGTGGCAAAATCAGTGCACACAATTTCACCTAGAGTTTATTTAAGTAAAGTGATATAGGTGTAAAAGAATAAATTTCCTTGCTACGGGGGACTTTTACTAGATATTCAACAAGGGATAAATGAGAAAAATGTACATAAAACTGATCACAAGTTAAATTTGATATTAAGAAAGAAGGCTTTCTTTTTATGAATGGGAGAAAACACAGATGTATATACTCCTCACACACTGATTAAAAGAGAAGAAGGTACAGGAAGCAATGATACAAGTGGCTAAATACTGGTACAAGGTCGGCATAATTCAAATATGTTCACAGTTACTTTTAGGTTACTATTAGACAATAATATAATTATTTCATCTACTCCTTTCCTTTCACTTTTCCAGAACCTTATATCTTCCCTACTCCAATGTCTTTCAAATCCACTGTCTATTTCTTCAATTTTATACAATTTGTTTCCATTAGTTTTGCCAAGAGTCTCCCAATAAAGCAGGTGCTGTTCCACAGAAGATCTCAGGGTAGACCAGATTGGCCTTGACCTCACAGAAATCTACTGCTTCTGTATCCTAAATGCTAGGATTGAAAACATGTGTCACCACACACAGAGGAACAAGATAGGAAGGTAGCAGGTATCCTGGAGGTACAGAATATACTCATAAATATCTTAAAAATATTAATTTTTATCATCATATACTTTACAATATGGTTTTTAATATATAAAACTAATGGTTTTCATATGAATTTATACAAGATTTTTGCCTATGTCCTTCCATTTCTATTATAAGCAGTTTCATACCCTTCCACAGATCCCATTTATTTCTAAAACAAGAAACCTTAAATACAAACTTGCGATTATACTAAATAAGTTATTACATAGTAATAGTTTCTGTAATGATTCAAATACATACTGCCACACATCCATATACATATTGTGTCTGTGGCTGACTCTGCCCCAATGGTATTCTGTTGTATCCCACATCATAATTCATCTCCTCCTTTCTCTACTCTCATTCTCCCTAGTCTTTGATATTTTTCACTTCTGAGTTTCTCTTTGAACTGTAGATTCTTGACGACCTAATTTACTTGGTAAGCTTTTCTGATGCTATTGTTCTCTGGTCTGAGCATTCTTCACTCATGTACGGTCAAAACGCATAGCATTAACAGTTACCGTATGAAACCTACACACAGAATGTTAGCCTAGAGTGCAAATAGCTGTTTGGTCTTGATTGGGTATTCTGGGTTATATACTCCATTGGTTTTGGCTTCATTTATTACACTCAACTCTTATATTTGACCTAACTGTAAAAGGTCACATCTTAATAAATTACTCATGATCCTTCAACCTGCATACTAATTTAAAAACAAAATGAAGCAAAACAAACAAATAGACAAAAAAGACAAATACCAAAACCACATGGGGGATTTGCATAGTTATGGCATCTCTGTTAACATTGGCTTTTTCTGTATAACTCACACTATCTACCCACCAGGACCTATTACCTTTCTCATATTTCCACATTTGCATATTACAAGCTCCTTCATTTTGCCTCCTGAAAATTAGTGGTTTTATTTCCTCCAGTGGAAAGGAACAAAACTTGGAATCAACAAAAGCTATGCTTTACTCTTTACTGTCCCCTGTTGTATAAACTTTTGATTGACATGCAATGAATCATATGCAAAGATTTTCATCTGTAACCCATTAGAGAAAGAAATGCCATGTTTCCACAGGCATTTAAAGCATCAAATTAGAAGGAACGCTTTCAGCATACAAAGGTTCTGTAAATGTTGGTACTTCCATTCATCTTTGATAGTTGCTAACTTTTAGTCTATCTTCATAAGCCTTATCTAAATAGTTCATAGATTCCTCTTTGTTTTTGTCTTCGAGATGCCACAGCTAGATTTCAGTACCCAGAAGAGAGCCTGACACTCCATGATCAATTAGCATTATTTGTCAAATAGACTAAATAGCTTGTGTTGTGATATATCTGTCAATTCAAGATAAATGTTTTTATGTGTTTATTTTATATCCCTCCTTGATTTGTCAGTACACAGAAGGGTTATCAAAAAGAATGGCTTATAATAATGCCGACTTTTTATGAGAACAAAGAATAACTCAATATACTTTTTGGTAAGCATAGCTTTTATTATTTGTTCCTAAGTGAATTACCTTTTATTGCCCACACTGAATATCATCTACCACTTTTCTGCCCACTCATGCAGGCTGGCAAGTCCTCCCTGTA
The DNA here is from genome assembly GCF_021556685.1 of Rattus norvegicus. Taxonomy (NCBI): domain Eukaryota; kingdom Metazoa; phylum Chordata; class Mammalia; order Rodentia; family Muridae; genus Rattus; species Rattus norvegicus. The sequence continues at coordinate 74,431,946 of NC_141544.1, forward strand.
GTTTATCTCCATCTGCTTGGCATTTCACTACCTGGAAGAGCTTGGTGTCATCTGCAAACTTGGATAATTCACCATGCATTCTCTCTTCCAAATCATTTATGAAAATGTTAAATATGAGAGGTTCCCGGGCCAATCCCTAAGAAACCAAACTGTTTTTACTTTTTTTGTTCATAGGCACATTCATCTCTCTGTCGTTTGTGTTATTCTTTCTCCCTGCTAAAATAAGTGTTGTATAATCCTTCTATAGTGATATATGTATATATTTCACTGAGTACTGAAGCTACTTGAGCTCTCTTGAAAAGTATTTATCCAAAAGGTGTCTCTTCCATTAAACTCTTAGAAGCAAGGTAATGAACAGATTAATCTTCGGTTCTATAGATTCAATTTTTTTTATATTTATAGATATTAATTTTTGAAGGAAATCTGCCTTAAAAATATAAGTTTGGGATCACTGGAATATAGAGAGAGCTCCAGAAACAAGAGTCCCAAATCTTGCTAATGGTCTATGAATTACAAATGTTTGTTTCAACAAAGATACGACCTTGCTGAGCTACTGCTGCCCAAACGAAAATGCAGCAAAAAGGATAGTCTATGCCTTGCCTCTCTTTAGAGATTTCAACTGTAAAGTGATAGCATGTGTGTGTATAAGTAGATCATAGGATGAAGACCAAATAGATTGGTTGATTCAAATGTGCAAGGAAACCAGCACTGTCAAAGAAAGCATAGTCTTGATGGTCTAAAGGCCTGAGCCCGGGAGAACTAGAGATACTGAAAGTTGATACAATGAAAAAGTAATCATAGTAAATATCCATGTGTATAAACTAATATAAATGAAAATTGGAGAGTATGAGAGAGACAGAAGCAATTGTAAGTATATCATGGAGCTTATATTTCTACTCTCTACATTTGTATGTATTTCTTATCCCTTTTCTTGGCCTCTTCTCTTTCTGTTTGTTTTGTTCTATTCTGAATTGGGTTTTTTTTTGTTTTTTATCTTTATCTCATTATCTTTCATTATACTTATATTTTATTCCTTTGATATGTTTGTTTTGAAGTGAGAGGCAGAAATGAGTAGATATAAATGGGATAGAAGGTGGTTAGAAGCAAAAATATTTAAAAAGAACATATTTCTAAGTCATAGAAATACAATTAGATGTTTTCCAGTGAAGTTGGAGAGAAACATGTAGGATTGAAGATACTTTAGTCTTGCAAAGTAACATATCGTAAACATCTTCCAAGCATTCATTAAATCTCTCAGTGGAAACAAAAGGAAATCCTGAGTTTTGCTGCAAGGTCATCAATATATGGCCATGAAGTCTATAAATTCTAGGGCTGAGGAGAGTAGAAAACAACAAAGACAGGTGGAAAAACCTTGACGAAAGACCGCTGACAGGAAAATGTAGAAAATGAGGAGGAACTGGATTTTCTACTGATGCCCCATAGACTTCTAGGTGAAGAATTATTTAATGGCATTAGTTCATTTATGAACACAGATGAAGCTACACCAATACTGTGTTGAGATATGAGAGCACAAATTTTTGAGGACCCAAGGAGAGCTAAAATGTTTTTCACTGAGAAAAGATGGAGAATTATAAAAGCAACAGATTTTTTGCCACTAGGCTCTTTAGAACTAATAATATATTTTCATCAACACAAATAACAGCCTCATTTCTGCTGTACAATTCATTCGTGACTGAAGAAGAGACTAGGGGCTCTAGATTTCCCCTTTCCGTGTCTCATAGCTATTCCGAGTTCACATAGCTATTGCAAAAATGTATGTAGCTATTTGGGTCCCTAGTTTCAGAGGAAAAAGAGCTCTCTAAATTCAATTTATATATATTAAAGAAATGCCAACAATCACATGACAGCCTAACTTATAATTACTTACTGAAATGGCCATTTAGTCATTAAAAATTCAATTCAAATGAACCTAAATCTTGAAACATTATTGGCTATCAACTACACACTAGGCACCAGGATATTTGTAAGGGAATCGGTATTACTCTATCTTTGTTCTGAGCTTGTAATTTGTTGTAACTATGAAAGACCAACTTGAGTGGAAAGAGTGGACTCAGTTTTCCTTGTTTTATGAATTTCTTTTAGATCTTAGCTTTTTTAGACTGAATTATGCTCACTAATTGGTATACTGACATGCTAATATCCAGTGTGACTGTATTTGGACGTAAGGACATTAGAGGTTAAATAAGCCCTATATAATTGGCCTTAATCCAACAGAACTAGAATTCTTATGAGAGACACCAATGGTTTATATATTCAGAGGAAAGATGATAGGAGGACAAAAGGAAAAACAAGGTGGCTACTTGCAAGTTACAGGAAATAATCACAAAAGAAACTAATCCTGCCTGTAATTGATATTGATATTAAATCACCAGCCGCCAGTGCAGTGAGAAAATATATAGAAGTCACCAGTCTCGAATTTTGTCACAGTAGCTCTAACAATCGAGTATATCAACTTTTTCAGTAAGAACGTTGTCACTTCCAGCCCAAAACTAAGTAGGAAATTACCTAAGAAAGGTGTGACTCCCCAAAACACACTACTGTTGTTTGCTTTATTGTGGATATTAACTCTATTCACTGTAAATATATTACAGAATTGTTGGACCCAGATTCCCACAGATATAGACTTCCTGAAACAGTATAGGTTATTGTCGATCCCATTGATTATCTTACAAAACTTGATATTAAGACCCCAATACTGAAGATATCCCATAGTTGGGTCATGGAAGCAATCTAGCTGGTACTTAACTGGTAGCTTAGTCCCTTCTAGCCTCCTTTTGGTGCTGGCTATGGACATAACCAGAATAGAAAAGTAAACATCAATTTCATTAGGGTTTGAAACCTTTAAACCACAATAATGACCAGCAGAGCAAGATGTGACTATTGGTGCAAGAGTAACATTAATGTTATGGGACTAACCAACCATTTTTTAAAAATTAGATTTATGGTCCACCTGTGAGATAGAACTCATAGCTGACACTGTCAATGAGGCCATAAAGTTTAACTGGTGTAGCTACTGATGTTTCCAGGAGATTTAATCTCACAGTGAGGTCCCTGATCCTTTGGCTCTTACAATCCTTCCACAAACACTTCCACAATGTTCCCGGAATCTTAGGTTCAAGAGGGCATTTTAGATATATTGGTATTAGGCATGACAACTCTGTATTTTACCTGGTTGTGGTTTTCTTTAGGGCTCTACGCTGTTGCAAGAGTAAAGTTTCCTTGATAGACTGGGGAGTGAATGCTACACTTCTCTGTGGTTTTAAGGACAAATTGATTCTAGATTGTTAGAGGTTATGCTGATTAAGTAAAAGAGAAATTGAAGATTCTCCTTTAAAATTCATGACTTCGGTAGCACTGAGTAATTATCTTGGATTCCAGAACCAGGCATGAGAGGTTGTCTTGTGCCAAAATGTCAGTCATGAAAATGCAGTCATAATTAAGATTATATGGAGTGAACAGGAATGTTTAGGAATCTGAAGTGGAGGAGAGCAGGGAATGGTATATGGTGTAGTTTGAAAGAAGAGGGAAGGGATAAATGTAATTATGTTATAATCTCATTTTAATAAAAGTAGTTTCAATGAAGGAAGTAGATTACAAAATACTGTTTGTATCCTTTGTCTGGAAACATTCATGGCAAAAAGAAGCTGAATTTAGGATTCTGACACACATGGATTAAAACTCACTTTTGCCATTTTCTACCTTTCAGGTTAGGATACAAGTTTGACCTCCTTGTCTGTAATTTAAAAGCTCGATTACATTCTCGTGATTCTGTGTGTTGATTACACAGTAGGTCAACAGCACATATTGGTTCTGGTCTTTTATTCAAAGATTATCCTTCTCTAGAAAATGAAGTTTGACGCTATTTCTTAGAGGGAAAGGGTTCACATTCTTCATTTCAGTTTTATGATGAAGAGAAAAATAGCTGATGTGGACATTCCTTGCTTGAATCTCAGTATTTCATGATGTAAGTTGAGATGAACACTGAGGTAACCTAGAGGCACAGTTCCATGAAGCAAAACATTAGGCCCTTGATGAGATTCTGTATTCTATGGAATCGGGAATGAGACAATAAAAACGCTCACATTTTTGTACTTTATATAGAAAAATAAATTGGCATCAACTTATCAACTCTCCACCCCCTAGATGTCCATGAACATTGGCAAGCATAATATTAGTGTTATCAACAAATAAAAGTGACTGGATATGAATGATTGTTCACTTTGTAAAATGAAATCACCCTGATTATGTTTGCTTAATTTAAAGAATTAAATTAGGCTCACATGAAGAATCATGCTCATATTTACACACTATCATGCGTGTAGTTGTAAACGATTTTTTTTCATCATAGTATTGACATATCCTAAAGAAATATTGAGAACATCCCATCTTCTTATTACAGAAATTTTGTTGTATGTATATAGAGTCCTGTTTCAATAAATATTAAAGCAAAAATGCCAGAATAACTAGGAAGAGACAATTAGCAATGAATCTATTACATATTTTGTAACATATAGAAAACAAAACATCAGTTCCACAGCATGCTTTGGAAAATTTCCCTGCGATAAAATGATTTTGAAATCATTGTGTAGTAAGTCATCCTTGTGAAGATTTCAACAGCACATTGAAGTTTCATGGGTTCCAAGAAGCCCTAGCATCAGCCTGTTTAATATTTAGCTTAGTCCCAAGCCAAGAATTGTTCTAAATTTCATTGACCATAAAATGCTGTTCTCCGAGCAATACCTATTAACCTCCTACACAAAGGGTGTTGCTTCAAACACCCTTTAGAAATTGTTAATCTCTGATATAGAGTCAGTGCCCATATAATATAATTATTGTTATACCTGTAAAAGCAGACAAATGCAGACATTCCATTCACTATGTCCAACTATTCAGATGGGTAATTAGCTGAAATAGATGGCCTACATGCAACTAGATTAAAACGAGAAACACTAATGTTGCTATGGGGTTTTAGTAGGCTTAGATTTATAAGCTATTATTCGTATAATGTTCTTGGGGTGGGATGGAGGGAGCATCCATACATTAATAACAAAGGCATTTTCCTGATTAAAATAATAAAATATGTGGCTTCTGTGTTTTAGAATCTAGTGTGTAAGTACAAAGTTATGATAAACAACTTCTTCAAACGCACATTTCCCTTGAATTCCAACACATTCTCTTAAATGAATAGCTTGCCGAGCTAGAAACATTAGCTTTGTCTAAAATGAGTAGGTGTGATGTCATTTATTCTTTGAGAATCATGCTTTTACCCAAAAATATGAAGAGTGAGACACAGTAATGGAAGACAATGTATATAGAAACTTTTGCTTGAAGGGGAATTCCCAAGTGAATTTGATGTGTAAATCCAGCTATAACCTTTTTTTTGCATGGAATCTTCATGTTCCTTGTTCATGTTATATAACCATTATATATGGGTACCTCAGCATAAGTCAAATATAAGCAGGTTAATAATGAGATAATTTTATTTTAGGGTACAGGATATTATTACATGGATGTTTTTATTATAATTTGGAAGATAATAGATATCCATATAGCAGGTAATAAAACCAAAGGGATATGAGAAAGTGTCATGCAAAACAGTGAGTGATAAAGACAGCAGGTGTTGTAATAGTACTGGGAAAGAAAAACAAAACTTAAATTTCACTATTTTCATAGAAATAAAATCTGTTAAAATTTAAAATTAACTTGATTTAAGGGGATTTCTCTTCTAATTTTATTCTATATGTCCAAACTTTTATAGACTAAAGACTCTTCTTGTCTTTCTAGCTTGCTCACCAGGTAGTCAGGAGAGAGAACAGAAGAGTCAGTTCTGTCCCTACCATCTGCCCATAACTCCTGCTGAAGTCACGTGACATTGTCTCTGGATGTATGTTTGCTAACCAATTCAGATTTGCATGGGGACTGAATATTTTGAGGTTTTCAGATTCAAGAAACTGTGAAAATATCTCATCTCATTATCTAAACTTTCAGTCTGAGGTTTAGTCATCCCTAAACAATCATGGCCCAGCACGGAAAGTAAAGATGTATTCTATGTAAGCAGAAATTGTAACAATAACACTTTGCATTTCTGAAACAGCATCTATTGAAATAACTGGTTCTCAGCCCTGTGTACAAGCATTAATTTAACCTCACAAGGGAAAGATAATTTGCAGGAGATAGGCTAACTGTCTGGTTTGAGATAGCATGGCTCACAAAGTCAGCATAAGGTGCTAGCACTAATATTCTTAATCCAGTGCACTGCATAAGCAATAACCAGCCCAAGCCCTTACACTATTTACATTCAACTGCCAATTAGCATCCTATCACAATTAATTAAAACGTGTCATATTTATAGGTACAGAAAATAATCCAGATAATTCTTTCTTTTGTGATGCCTTTTTTATTATTCTCATTCACAAGCCTTCCCAGGACAGCTGAAGTCTAGATCCACTGATATTAAAATTTTGGTAATGAAGATATTAACATGAAAATATCTGTACAATGAAAAGATGAGTGGAAAACATGAAGAAACTCTGAGCACCTCACAAAACACATTTGATTCAACTTATTTTAATCTTATATTAATGAAATGTGTTATTTAACAGTTTCATATGTGTTCATAAGGCAATCTGACCACTCTCAGGACTTCCAATATCTCCCACCTCCTACTTCTCCTCGCTACTTCTCCACTTTACAAATTTGTTTTCATATTCATGCCTACTGATGTTATTGTTGTTATTTAGTTTAACTAGACCTGTGCTGGTGGGTATGTGTTTGGAGATAGTCACTAGAGCCTCCTGGACTCAGCAGTAGGCTACAAATAGAAAGAGTCATTGCCCTTATCCAAGAAAATATCAATACACAACAGCTCAGCAGAAATAAATATGGCTTTATAACAAAAGCTCCTTCTGTGACTTCCTCATTGGATAGATGTGTCAATTCTAGAGGGTCCCGAGTCAGTTATTTTGTATGCCTGTGGGTAAGGTGCAGAAGAGAGAGACCAATAATCAATTTCATTACCTACACAATTTTATTCATTTTAGTTCAATTACAAGAATAGTGCTGAAGTGTTTGCTCTGTAATCAAGTTGAAAAACTGAACATAGAGTTAAAAGTCATCAAAATGGGTAGGCAAACAAAATACATGTGAAAAAGTACACAACATCATTAGCCATTGGTGACAAGCCCATTGTCCCCATGCACACGCAGTCTAAAATAGGCACCAAACCAACAGATACAATGATAACCATAAAACCCACAATAGTACAGGAGTGCTGAGGACAGGAGTGAAGTACTATGAATTGAAAGAAATTTTGACTATGTCATGGATAGCTTTCTTATATAAAGAAAATGCCCTCAAATATGTCTAGGAGTTACCAGAAAAGGGAGAGGGGAGTACACTACAAGTAAAAGGAAGAAAATAGAGAGGGTAGTATAACCACTGCGGTCTACAAGAGAAGGCAGGGCTTAAACCAGGTTGACCAGTAGGATACAGAAAGAAACAGCTTTCTCCTGCCTAACATCCTTCCATGGACCTTTCTTCGACTTCCTAAGAGTATTTTTGGGCAGAGATTCATATCACTCATCTGGACATATTTTACAGACCTGAAATTTCTCCTGAGCATGAAGGGAATGTAAAGTGCCACTAGAATATATGTACCTTGCTGAAATGCCTTGAGAAATATTAAAATATTTCAATATTTTTTTTCTTGGTGAATTCTATTTGAATTGACAGACTGGGATTTCTATTCTGCATTTTACATTTAACATGGTCTTACCTAAATTCTAAAGCAAATGGCTTCTTGCCTAAGGGTTTGAAAGAAAACAAAGCCAAGCAATATGCACCCAGGGCTCCCCTTGGAACATTCTATCAAAGAAAATATTAAATAGTGCCGTTCTCATAACTACCATTGTGGGGACACTTCAGTGTTGAGAGAATGCAAAACTAATTCCTATTCTCCTAATGCAATATAGTTGAAGAAAGTCAGAGGAGAATTTGTCCCATAAACTCAAGTATGCAGGAGGTGACTCACATCAAATATCATGAGGCATCTTTAAAAGAAGTGTTTACATGAAGAGGAAAAAAAAAGCATCTATTTCCCGGGGCAAGTTATCATCTACTTTTGTAACTTCTTTCCTTACATGGCAGAGTCACGGCAATTGAAAGCCCATTGAGAATTCCTTGATAACTCAGAATTAAATCAGTAAAACAGAAGAAAGCTGTGAAAGGTACCCTGATTCCTGGTCTAGATAGGTCAAATCCTTGGGAGACCCTAACAGGAAGAGCAGGCACATTCCCAGTCTCCCAGATCAAGGCCTCACTAGCTGAAGGCCCCTGCAGACCCCTGTAGAGAGGATTGAGACAGACTCCTCAAGTAGGGCAATGCCCCAAACCCCTCCTCCACAGGTGAGGATGTGACCACAGGTCACATAGGCTCAAGGCAGATCAGTCGCAGGACCACGCCCCCAAATATGTAGATGAGGTCTTCCCAAGCTCTCAGGCCAAACCAATAGGAAGTACCGGCTGTCAGACACTGACCCATCCAAAAACTGTATTTAAAGAGTTGTGTTCAGGATTAAAAGGGTGCAAGAATTATTCTATCATCTGAGAGCTTCTGTCAAAAGAACTGTAACACCACCGCCTAGGGAAGAGATCTGCTCTCCCAAATCATCACCTGAAGCTCCCCTAACCCTTCACCAGCTACAGTCTCCTGCTGGCTTGGCCCAGCCTGAGCAACTGAAGAGGTAGTGGCAGAAAGGAGAAGGACCAGCAGTAGGGGTGGTGGAAGCTATTCTCCCTTCCTACCTGAGTTCTCTTTCCCTCACCTGAACCCACACACCTAGTCAGTCTGGAGAGCACTGTGGAGAGCCTCTTGGCACTAGAGTTCCACAAGAGCATCCTCTCAGGCCTTCTTTGGTATTTAATAGAAACAGGTGGAAAAGTATCTTTGTCCAAGACTAGGTTGGACAGCACTGTTGAAGGAACATTTGAGTATGAGACATACCTGAGCTGGACTAACTGGCAGAGGCCCAGCATATCACACCTGATGACATATAAATTAGAATCTGGACTTTACAAATGGGCTCTGTATTCTGTGGGTATGAATGCTATTGGATACAACTCGAGAGAATCCATTTTTACTATTCATATTCCCAAACTACACTGGCCTTCCAAAACCACCAACAAAGAGTACTCTCCTGAGTGATAAAGGAATAATTAACTCCTCAATCTCTTTGTCATTTGCTATAACCTTTGTCCTATATGAATCGAGTTTCATATAGGACAGCAAGAATCAAAATGTTTGATACAAACTGTCCAATTAATCTATAAGAGCACTGCACTCTCACATTTTTACTATGGCTTTTCTCCAGAGACAGTCATAATGTGCAGAAAAGTAGGGGCAGTTTCATCACTACAAGAGAGCTCATATTAAAATATTCCATATATGCATCCTCCTTGGCCATTGCATTCCAGCCTTCAACTTAGAAGCATCCTCTATGATGCCAATACTAGAGTCTATCTCTGTATCTTCATGTCATGTCCAACATAGCCATGCAAACACCTGTTCAATGTAAGCTTCCATAGTGGATGCACAGTCTACCCCATCAAAGCACTGTGAATTGACACCGTCCCCTGGGTTCTTTAGTTGATGATCCCAGGAACATTTTGCATTAGCTTTAGACAGTTATGTCTGAGTTAGCTGTATTGCTATCTCATCCTTAAGGCTACATAAAATTGAGAAGCAGCTGCTTAAAATTCTTTGAAATGTCTGAAAAATGTCTATACAATCTACTCTTTGAAAATAAATCTTAAAATCCATTGATAATGTACACAAAATATTCACCAAAGCAGCATCACCTTGGTCATGTTAAATTCTGAATTTTAATACAAAGACCTCAAGCTTGCTTTAGATTGACGTATTTTACCACCTTTGCTTCATTCAGACACTTAAAGACACAGACATAAGGACAACCCCCTACCAAGATCAACCCGATGCAGTCTGGACAAGCATGAAGTGCTGCTTTAAAGGGAAAACCTTGACCAGTACCTTACATCTGTAGGAACCATGGGGAAGATAAGAGATCCAAAAACTGGGGAACTGCTCTGCTAGAATGTTTCAAATAGAAAAGGTGAAATGTAACATGTTCTAGCATGGTTTTGTTTTTTATTATCCACTCTTTTCAAAAAGAAAACAGAGAATGATAGCTTTGGAAAATTCTTGTAGTCTATGCTAAAACTAATGTAGACATTTTGAATAATATTTTGTACAATTCCTTTTTCCTTTTATTAAAAACACAGGGTTTTTTCCTCACATAATATATCCTGATTAAGACTTACCCTTTCTCTACCCCTCCCAGTTCCTATTTTCTTCCCCTTTCATCCAGATCCACTTGATTTTTGTCTCTTTTGGGAAAAACTATCACGCTTCTAAATAATAATAATAGTTATTATTATTATTATTTTAAATAAAAACTAACACACCATAATTGGACACAACAAATAAGAAAGAAAAGAACCCAAAAGAAGGCACAAAACTCAGCTACCCATTGACTCTCAAACTCAGGAATTCCACTAAACACTGAATGTAGAGTAGAGGGCCTGGGGCAAACCCTCTACAGACCCTGTGCCTGCTTCTCTATGAGTTCATATGAGCCTTAATCATATTTATTTAGAGGGCTTTGTTCTCTTTCTTGCCATCTGGTTTTCACAGACTGTTTGCCTCCTCTTCTTCAGGTCTCTCTGAGCCCTGTGTGGAAGGATATTTGTTCCCATCTGCCTCAGAAAGAAGCTTCTCTGTTGGTGACTAAGTGAGACACTTGTCGATGAGTATAGCAGAATGTCAATAGGAGTCATGGTGTTGCTACCTCATATTTTAGAACTGTTGTATTTGTTTGTTTACTCTAGGTCCACGTGTTATCTAGTCTCAGTTCTAGGTCACACAAAAAAGTGTTAGTATGGGTTTCACTTCCTCGAGTAGGTTTTAAATCAAATCAGATTTTGGTTGGTTATTCCAACAAGCTCTATGTCCCCACTGCCCTATATATTGCTGTATCTTTTAGGCATTAACCATTGTACATAAAGGATTTGTAACTGGGTTGGTGTTCATGTTTTTCTTTTGGGACTGAGAAGAGTACCATCCTGTACCAAACTAGCACACAGAGGTGAAGGCTCCATTTAAGTTCCAGCTCAGCTTAACTTCTCTATGCTCCATGGGACAGTGGACCTTGTTAGGAAAGAGAAATATATGTGGGCATTGAATAGGAATGGAGAATCAAATGGAAAGAGGAAGGGAAAAAGGAGTGAGAGGGAAAATATAGGGTGAGAGAGGGCTAAAATTAAGGGATTATTTGAAGGGTGATATGGCAAACTAATACAGTAGAAACTTCCTAAAATATATACACATATGAAGGGGAGCTAAATAAGATCACCAAATAATGGGCAGTAAGGACCCAAGATGGGCATGTCTTATCACCAAATTCTAGTTGTAGAATTGGGCTACATCTAATGTACCTGTTGATGAAAGAGATGCCATGAGCTCTAAATAACCCAGGCCATTTCCCAGACTATAGTTTGTTTCCCACAAAATGACAGCAAGGCCCCATACTGAAGACAACAACAATAACACAACAACACACACACACACACACACACACACACACACACACACACACACACCCCTCATTAAATAATATTTTAACAAGCTTGAAAACCATTATTTAATTCTAACCCATACCACAAAATATCCTTTGGCTTTATTTTAATGGAAACAGCAATTAAGAGAGCTATCCGAAGGACCTTGTCTTCATGCTAGAATCATATTGTCAATTCCTGCTTAAGTCTGTATTTCAACAGAGTGTACATTTCTTAAGAAAACATATCCTGTTGTTGTGAAATTGATAGAGCCCTACCTAGAGACCAATTTTATTCAACATTCGCAGTAATCATCTTGGGAAATCAAGAAAGAGCTTTGCAGGAGTTAATAAATCCATTCTGGTATCCTGAAGTACTATCTCTGTCCGACAGATGGTAAATGCATTCAGAGGTCGTGGTGGTAGTCATGGAGGGATTGCTGTGTGCCAATCATCCTGCTCAAGGAGCAATCACACTGCTCAGATATGCAGGAGAGCATGGAACTCAAGTCAGGCTGCACAGTCAACTGGACTGACAGGAGCCGGGAAGCACTTGAGTCTCTGAGCCTTTAAGCAATCTAGCCAAAGAGAAACTTTGTGGGAGGCTCCATGTTAAAAAATGATCAGGAATCCAGCTTCTTTTTTAAATTTAATTACTTACTTACTTCATTTATTTATTTACATTCCAAATGCTGCTCCCTTCCCGGTCCCCCTCAGAGAATTTCTTCCCCCATATCCCCTTAGCCTCTGAGAGGGCATCCCTGCATCCTCCATCCCCACACCATGGTGGATCAAGTCTCTGCAGGATTAGGCTCCTCCTCTTCCAGATGCCAGACAAGACAGTCTTCTGGTACATATGTGTTGGGGGCCTTGGACCAGCCGATGTATGCCTTTTGATTGGTGACTCAGTCTCTTGGAACTCCCAGGAGTCCATGTTCATTGGTACTTTTGGTCTTCTTGTGGGATACACCAATCAACCTACAAAGCTTTTAACCCAAATTTGGTCCTGTCTCAAAGAAACACAGAGAAAAAGATGAAGCAGAGACTAAAAAAAAACAGCTAGTCAGTGAGTGACCCAACTTGAGACCCATCCCATGGTCTCCAAACAGTAGTGTGCTTGAAAACAAGAGCCTAGTATAGCAGCCTGTGTGAGGTAGATGCAGGTACCCACAGTCAAACACTGGAGGAGATAGGGGACCCCTATGGAAGAGTGAGGAAGAACTCGGCTTCTGTCTGACAGCAATTCTTTAGAAAATTGAATAAAATGTGCACACTTTGTAAAGGTGAAACTGGAAATTGTGGATCATTATCTTATATACATGCAGTTTAGTGACAGTCTCTAATTTACTTTGTAAGCATGCTATTCCAGTTTAACTCTAAGCAACCGGATGATATCTTACCCTGGAACATATTTGTCAGTGCCATTTCTCAGGGTAGTATGATAAATGGCAGTGAATTTCTGACATCCAGATTCCAAAATTACTACTACTACTACTATTAATAATAATAATAATAGTAATAATAGTAAAAATAGTAGTAGTAGTGAAAATAATACTCTTATATGTCAACTTGATTCTGAAGAGATGACAAAAGAAAATTGATTGTCCATGCTTTCTTGGTCTGAAGAGTGGGAGAGCAAGCAAAGGACAATGGGAAATTTGTAAAGCTTGGGGGAAATCCAGTTGTATTATTCCCAAGGGAGGACAAAAGCACAAATTACCTTCTTTAGAAAGAGAATTCTGTGGATCATTTTGCTTATATGCATTTGTTAGTGTGTTTAGTGGTCACAGGATTATGAAATGAAAGGGGAAAAAAAGCAAGGACAAAGAAACATACCATAGTTTATTCTTCTTTTTTCCTCCCTAGATAGCTGGCATGACTTCATCCTCACAGAAACCCAACAAGAGAGTATTACTGTGGAGGTGGAAAGGGTGCCTTCTTGTGGAAACAGGGTCATATAATTAATGTAATTCTTTATAGTCCACATCTTGAGGACTATTTGGCGAAGGAGAAAAATTCTGACATCAACTTCTCTAGTCCCTCTTCTCCTACCAGTGCAATTCTTATTAGTGACAGCATGAGCAAGATCAGTGGAAGTGGTTAGTATTGCGGTCTTCTCTACTTTTTCTAAACTTCCTCTAGACCCCATCCTTCCTCACTCTCATGCCACAACCACGAATTCATCCCAGTAAACACCTCAAACCTTCAGAAATTCACTAGCAAAGGGGTCTACTCCAATGCCATGCAGTGGAAAAAGGGATGAATTACTACCGTACACTCAGATCCTAAGTAAAGGGGTAGGACTATAGTAAGATTTCCAAGTGATTAATAAATGTTCCTTCTGTATATCAATTTATTGACAGAATTAGAACCAAGAATATCAAAAGTCTGCTATAGCAAAGGATGTATGGTTACAGAGAGGCAGAATAGGAAGACAAATGTGATTTTATATATTATCCATATCAAGGCGATGAGACAGAAGAGTTAGGAATTTACCTCTTTATGCAGTGATAAATGCATAAATGCATTTAATAAACCAGTAATAAATGAATCAATGACCCTGAAATCCATAGGTGACACCACAAGAGAAGCACTAACTAATACTGGTTAATTCTTAACATTGATGAAATCTACTTTCATTATGGTGAGAAAAAGACTCTTATATATTTTGTATTGTATATATTACCTGGACATAGTTTTCTGCCCTTTTATGGCATTTAAATAAATAAAATATTGAGATGTTTTACTCATTATTTTATTTCTTTTTTTAAATTTTATTTAATCTTTTTTTTACACACCAGATTTTCTTCCCCTCCAGGTCCACCCTCCAACTGTTCCACATCCCATACCCCAACCCATGAACACGTCCCCACCCCACTCACCCCACCAGACATCTGTACTTCCTGGACCCTCCACTATCTTGAGAGTTAGTTGCACCTACTCTGACCGAACCCAGATCTAGCAGTCCTCTGCTGTATATGTGTTGGGAGCCTCATCTTAGCTTGTGTATGCTGCCTGGTTGGTGGTCCATTGTCTGAGAGATCTTGTGGGTCCAGGTTAATTGAGGTTACTCATTTTTACTGTCCAGAAATATTTCATTATCAAAATGAATGTACTTTAATTGTAACCTTTTAAAATCTATTAATCTTTTGTGCCCGTAAGATGCCTCTACAGGGAAAGGTGCCTACAGTCAAGCCGGATTTTTGATTCCTAGTCTCAAATGGTAGGAGTAAAGAACTCGCTAGTGGCTCTCTTATTTCCACACGTGCTTGTGGCAGAAACACACTTACAGATAAATACACATATCAAGTATACAAAATAAATAAAGTAAGATGGAAACAGACTTTTATTCTTTCAGCAATTATAGGAATAAGAAAACATTCTATGTTAAGTTATGTATCCCTGGAATAGATTCTTCTTTATAGTAACATATATCTGATCTATATATTGATGACTTATCTGATTTATTCTCATTTTATTTTAGAGCTTTATATTTGTGTGTTTTCTACTATATATACCATCCGTATGATGGTTTGAAAGTATAAAATGTGGAGAGGTAGTGCACATACATAATTACCCACATATTTATCATTTATGTGTTCATAATACTTTACTATTTTAGCCATTTTCAAGAATATGTTTTATTAAGGATAGTCCTCATGTTGTAACATATTTACTTAACTCTTTGTCTGTCTTGTTTGGAGCGCTTAGGATTGAAGCCAGGGCTTGGTACATAATAGGTAAGAGTTTTTCTTGGAGATCTATCCTCCTCCTTAAGATTCTGTCATTTCTCTAATCTAATTTAACCTTGTGTCATTTGTATAACACCTTACCAAAATTCTCTCCTCTACCCCACATCCCAGGGTAACTGCCAGTGTCCTCTCAGCTCAGTACCTCTAGATTTTTGTATATAAAGAAGAGTAAATGATGTTTTTGCTCTTTGTATGATGAGTAAACACTATGGCTATACAGCCTCATAATAAGGGAGTGAAAGTCTCTTTTCCCTTTGACATTTTTCTTAAAAAATGTTAACACAAGGATTAAATTTATCTTAGCATTTCAACTAGACTCTTTCTAAGTGCACAAGGAGAAAAGCCTTATAAGAAGTAATTTTTTGGCACTTTATTTTCTATTTTCCCAATATTCATTCTCTTAATCTGTAAATGAATTTTTATAATTATAATTTCCCAAAATAGCTCATACAAGTTGTTAGGACTTTTAGTATGCAAAAATGGGCTTCTGTGAGGTACTTTTTACATAGTTCTGAGTCTTACTATCAGTAGTTATGGCCCCTTTATCATTTGCTAATTTTGCATGCTTTATTTTTCATTTTTATTGAAATTGTAAGACATTTGCTTATTGGACTGATTTTTATCCAAAGATTTTATAAACTCTCTTTTTGTTTCCAGTTAATTAGTTTCTGCTGCTATGTTATTATCTCTTTCGCTCTGTTTTTCATTTGTATTAAAAATGTATAAACTATTTTAATGAAAGAATATGATTTAATGGATTTTTTGTGAAAATATTACACAGTCACTTAATTGTAATTGAATTGGGTTTTTTTTTAAATGAATTTAAATTGTTTTTATTTGAAGTCTGTAAATTCTCATATTGCCATTGCATAGGAATTATGATTTCTAGTATGTTTAGGACTTAAAGAAGTATAGACCAAAAAATACAGCAATAGTACACTTAAAGTTGGCACTTTACAGATTGCCTTTAAAATACATAAGTTCTCCCAGTATTTGCAAGGAAGTTACACAGGAAAACGTCTCTCAGAATAAGCTCTCTAACTACCTTCTCTGCTGCTACATTCCCTGAAAAGTGTATTCTCTAGATCAGATGATTTTCAATTGATACTCAAACCTCTAAAACAAATGTGATTTCAGGGATGTGTCTAAGGTGATGCTGAAGATAAAATTGAGATGAATCATTTGAAGAAAGATGTAGGTTTTAGAGGAACCACTTTTTTTCTGCTGTTGGTTGATGGCTTTTGGCGAGATCATAAGGACACACTAATGTGACAAGGGGAGTCGCAGCATGATATCCTTCCTAAGGTATGCCTTGCCTCATGGGAGCAAACTCACTTTTCAATTTATACTGTAAAAGAGAGACAGCCATTCATTTGGTCAATTAAGGGCCCAATTTTGTAGGATTCCTGGAGGGTTATCTATCAGATTGCTCAGAAGGGAAAAGAAACCATTGTAACTAATAGGTGTCACTACTTAGATCCCAGATGTTTAGTGTCTTCGAAGGTAAAAGGCTTATTAACCTCAAGAAAAGAGGTTACAGATAACTGACAGTCGGTTCTGCTGCCTTAACATAGTCCACGTTTGTTCTTTCTTTTATTTTTTAAATATTACTGATTTAAAACACTTATACTCTTTTCAAAAAATTCTGTATGTAATCTAATCATTAGCAATTAAATAATTTTTATTTCTAATATTTGATCCTATGGCAGGAATTTGGGATAAAGGAGCTAAAGGACCACATCCATAGTATACAAAAGTATATAAACATGGCACTGGAATTGGAGTGTTTTATAAGCCTTTGCTGTAATTAGTTTTTAATTTATACTCATCCTCTTCTAAAAGGATTTATGAAGCTTTATATGTCAATTCATTTTTGAAACTAAAATTTAATCAATAGTCATTCAGTTTTAAATTGCAGTTATAAATTCTTCTGAAAACATATCAACAATCATAAAAAGCAGATATTGTGACACAATATGAGTCCCTGCAAATTCTATGTGTGCATTGTCCAAAGTTTCATCTTCATGCATCCAATTAAGCGTCCCTCATTTAGCTTAGTGTAGAGCTTCTTTTTTTAATGGAGGGGAAGCACTCTTAGATTTGCTTAAGAACTACTCCATGTACTAACATTCTAAGCAAAAGAACAATAGCTTCCTACTTCCCAAACCGTGGTGACTTATGTTGTCAATGTCTTGCAGTTGAAAATGGAAATATGTAAACTTTGGAGAGAAACAAAATCACTACTCCAAGACTTCCCATAATAAACCTCAATATATTCATAATTTTATTTTAATTCATGGGTTTTTAATTACAAACAACTTTAGGTTCTGCCTTGCTTAATAATAACTTGATAATGTTTCTTCACACATTAGCTATGGGCTCTTAAATGTCTGTCCAGTATTCTGTCTAGCATTTATTTGAATATTTTAGATATAGTTGCCACTCAGAAAATATTTGCTGACTCATTTTGTAAAGTTATGTTCATTAGAATAGTTTAATACTGGACAAGGTCATTGACATTGCCTTGCCTAACTTCATATCATTTTTAAAGAATAATTGGTTCATTGTTCATATATTATTTTTGTTGATGAGCACAAAATTCCACGAGTCTCATAAGAACTGCACAGTTTTTGTATTTTAGGAAAATTGAAATTTTCTTTTTAGATTTTATACCCAATGACTAAAAATTAATTTAAATTTGTATAATGACATATATAAATTAAATCCAATAAGTATCAGAAAGGCAAAGGAGAGTCAGGGTCCAAATTAATATGCTTGGAAATCAACAACTGGCTTAGTGGCTGATTTCTAATGGAGGCATTCTGCTCAATGCTTCTGTCCACTTACAAAATATATCTATCTGTTGGGTAACAGAATGTTACTTACATTTCTAGATTTCCATGACATTATAAACACATATACAACACCA